>NW_020191276.1:0-34802 GCF_002263795.3 Bos taurus
GATTGACATGTGATCAGTGCATGAGAGCTACGTGATCAGTGCATGATCAGCCACGTGATCATTGCTGATCCGCCACGTGATCAGTGCATTGCACACTCACGTGATCAGTGTATGATCAGCCTCGTGATCAGTGCAGGATCAGCCAGTGATCAATGCATGAACAAGCCTGTGATCAGTGCATGATCAGATTCATGATCAGTGCATGATCAGTCACGTGATCAGTCCATGATCAGTCACGTGATCAATCCATGATCAGTCACGTGAATAGTGCATGATCAGACACGTGATCAGTGCATGATCAGTCAAGTGATCAGTGCATTATCAGCCACGTGATCAGTGCAGGATCAGCCACGTGATCAGTGCATCATCAGGCACGTGAAGAATGCATGATCAGTCACGAGATCAGTGTATTATAGCCAGGTTAAGTGCATGATCAGCCACGTGATTAGTGCATGATAGACACGTAATCAGTGCATGGTCAGTCACGTGATCACTCTATGATCAGCCACGTGATCAGTACATGATAGCAACCTGATCAGAGCATGATATGCAATGGGATTTGTGCATGATCAGCCACGTGATCAGTGTACGATCATACATGTGATCAGTGCATGATCAGCCACGTGATCATTGTATGATCAGCCAGGTGATGATTGCATGATCTGCAACGTGATCAGTGCATGATCAGTCACGGGATCAGTGCATGATCAGGCACGTGATCAGTGCATGATCAGTCATGTGATCAGTGTATGATCTGCCACGTATCAGTGCATGATCCACAAAGTGATTAGTGCATGATCAGCACGTGATCAGTGCATGATCAGCAAGTGATCAGTGTTTGATCAGCCACGTGTTCAGTGCATGATAGACACGTGATCAGTGCATGATAGCCAGGTGATCAGTGCATGATCAGTCACGTGATTAGTGCATGATGTGTCACTTGAACAGTGTATAATATCCACGTGATAAGTTCATGCGCCATCATGTGATCAGTGCATGATACGCAACGGGATCAGTGCATGATCAGTCACGTGACCAATGCATGATCAGCCACGTGATCAGTGCATGATAGACACGTAATCAGTGCATGATAGCCATGTTGATCAGTGCATGCAGTCCCATGATCACTGTATTTTCAGCTTTGTGTTCAGAGTATGATCAGCCACGTGATCAGTGCCCGATCAGCCAAGTGATCAGTGCATGATCCACAACGTGATTAGTGCATAATCATTCATGTGATCAGTGTATGATCAGCCACGTGATCAGTACATGATCACCCACGTGATCAGTGTATGATCAGCCACGTGATCAGTGCATGATCCACAACGTGATTAGTGCATGATCATTCATGTGATCAGTGCATGATCAGCCACGTGATCAGTGCATGATCAGTCACGTGATCAGTGCGTGATCAGTGACGTGATCAGTGTATGGTCATCCATATTTTCAGTGTGTGCGCAGTCACGTGATCAGTGCATTATAGCCACGTGATCAGTTCTTGATTAGTCACATGATCAGCACAATTCAGACACAAGATCACTGCATGATAAGTTACGCAATCAGTGCATGATCAGGCACGTGATCAGTGCATGATCAGGCACGTGATCAGTGTATGATCAGCCACGTGGTCAGTGCATGATAGCCACGTGAGTAGTGCAGATTAGTCACGTGATCAGTGCATGATCCACAACGTGATTAGTGCATGATCAGTCATGTAATCACTGTATGCTCAGCCACGTGATCAGTGCATGATCAAGCACTTTATCAGTGCATGATCAGACACATGATCAGTGCATGATCAGTCACGTGATCAGTGTATAATCCCACATGATCAGTGCATGCACAGTCAAGTGGTCAGTGTATTACAGCCATGTGATCAGTGCATGATCAGCCAGGTAAACAGTGCATGAGAGCCACCTGATCATTGCATGATCAGCAACATGGTTAGTGCATGCTAAGACACGTGATCAGTGCATGATCATGCACGTGAAGAGTGCATGATCACTCACGTGATCAGTGGATGATAGCCAGGTTATCAGTGCATGATCAGGCACGTGATCAGTGCATGATCAGTCACGTGATCAGTGCATGATCCACAACGTGATTAGTGCATGATTAGTCATATAATCTCTGTATGATCAGCCACGTGATAAGTGCAAGATCAGCCACGTGATCAGTGTATGCTCAGCCACGTGATCAGTGCATCATCCACAACGTGATCAGTGCAGGATCAGCCACGTGATCAGTGCATGATAGCCACGTAATCAGTGCATGGTTAGTCACGTGATCACTGTATGATCAGCCACGTGATCAGTACATGATAGCAACCTGATCAGAGCATGATATGCAATGGGATTTGTACAGGATCAGCCACTGATCAGTGTACGATCGTACATGTGATCAGTGCATGATCAGCCACGTGATCAGTGCATGATCAGCCACATGATCAATGCATGCACATTCATGTGATCAGTGCATGATCTACAACATGATTAGTGCATGATCAGTCATGTAATCACTGTATGATCAGCCACGTGATAAGTGCAAGAACAGGCACGTGATCAGTGCATGATCCACAACGTGATTAGTTCATGATCAGTCATTTGATCAGTGTATGATCACCCACGTGATCAGTGCATCATCCAAACGTGATTAGTGCATGATCAGCCACGTGATCAGTGCATGCACACTCACGTGATTGGAGTATGATCAGCTTCGTGATCACTGCATGATCAGTCACGTGATCAGTGCATGATAGCCACGTGATCAGTGCATGATCAGTCACGTGATTAGTGCATGATTTGTCCTTGATCAGTGTATAATATCCACGTGATCAGTTCATGTGCGTCATGTGATCAGTGCATGATCAGCCACGTGATCAGTGCATGATAGCCACGTAAACAGTGCATGAACAGGTATGTGTTAGTTAATGCGCAGTCACGTGATCAGTGCATGATAGACAAGTGATCAGTGCATGATAGCCATGTGATCAGTGCATGCAGTCACGTGATCACTGTATTTTCATCTTCGTGTTCAGAGTATGATCAGCCACGTGATCAGTGCCTGATCAGCCACGTGATCAGTGCATGATCCACAACGTGATTAGTGCATGATCATTCATGTGATCAGTGTATGATCAGCCACGTGATCAGTTCATGATCACCCACGTGATCAGTGTATGATCAGCCACGTAATCAGTGCATATCCAATACGTGATTAGTGCATGATCAGCCACGTGAGTAGTGTATGATAAGCCACGTGATCAGTTCATGATCACCCACGTGATCAGTTCATGATCAGCCACGTGATCAGTGCATGATCAGCCACGTGATCAGTGCATTCACACTCAGGTGATCAGAGTATGATCAGCTTCGTGATCAGTGCATGATCAGCCACGTGATCAGTGCATGATCAGTCACGTGATCAGTGCGTGATCAGTGACGTGATCAGTGTATGGTCATCCATGTTTTCAGTGCGTGCGCAGTCACGTGTCAGTGCATTATAGCCACGTGATCAGTTCTTGATTAGTCACATGATCAGCACAATTCAGACACGAGATCACTGCATGCTAAGTTACGCAATCAGTGCATGATCAGGCACGTGATCAGTGCATGATCAGGCACGTGATCAGTGTATGATCAGCCACGTGATCAGTGCATGATAGCACTGAGTGCATGATCTGCAACGTGATCAGTGCATGATCCACAACGTGATTAGTGCATGATCAGTCATGTAATCACTGTATGCTCAGCCACGTGATCAGTGCATGATCAAGCACTTTATCAGTGCATGATCAGACACATGATCAGTGCATGATCAGTCACGTGATCAGTGTATAATCATCCACATGATCAGTGCATGCACAGTCAAGTGGTCAGTGTATTACAGCCATGTGATCAGTGCATGATCAGCCAGGTAAACAGTGCATGATAGCCACCTGACAATAGCATGATCAGCAACATGGTTAGTGCATGCTGAGACACGTGATCAGTGCATGATCATGCACGTGAAGAGTGCATGATCACTCACGTGATCAGTGGATGATAGCCAGGTTATCAGTGCATGATCAGCCACGTGATGAGTACATGATCAGCCAAGTGATCATTGCATGCACAGTCACGTGATCAGTGTATGATCAGCCTCGTGATCAGTGCAGGATCAGCCACGTGATCAGTGCATGAACAGGCCCGTGATCAGTGCATGATCAGGCTCATGATCAGTGCATGATCAGTCACGTGATCAGTCCATGATCAGTCACGTGAGTAGTGCATGATCAGACACGTGATCAGTGCAAGATCAGCCACGTGATCAGTGTATGCTCAGCCACGTGATCAGTGCATCATCCACAACGTGATTAGTGCATGATCAGCCACGTGATCAGTGTATGAGCAGCCACGTGATTAGTTAATGATCCCCCACGTGATCAGTGCATGATCAGCCACGTGATCATTGCATGATCAGCCACGTGATCAGTGCCTGATCAGCCACGTGATCAGTGCATGATCCACAACGAGATTAGTGCATGATCATTCAGGTGATCAGTGTATGATCAGCCACGTGATCAGTTTCATGATCACCCACGTGATCAGTGTATGATCAGCCACGTGATCAGTGCATCATCCACAACGTGATTAGTGCATGATCAGCCACGTGAGCAGTGTATGATCAGTCACTAGAGTAGTGCATGATCAGACACGTGATCAGTGCATGATCAGTCAAGTGATCATTGCATTATCAGCCACGTGATCAGTGCATGATTGCCACATGATCAGTGCATGATCAGTCACGTGATTAGTACATGATCTGTCACTTGATCAGTGTATAATATTCACGTGATCAGTTCATGCACCGTCATGTGATCAGTGCATGATACGCAACGAGATCAGTGCATGATCAGTCACGTGATTAATGCATGATGAGCCACATGATCAGTGCATGATAGCCACGTAAACAGTGCATGAACAGGTATGTGTTCAGTTAATGCGCAGTCACGTGATCAGTGCATGATAAACACGTGATCAGTGCATGATAGCCATGTGATCAGTGCATGCAGTCACGTGATCAGTGTATTTTCAGCTTCATGTTCAGAGTATGATCAGCCACGTGATCAGTGCCTGATCAGCCACGTGATCAGAGTATGCTCAGCCACGTGATCAGTGTATGATCAGCCACATGATCAGTGCATGATCAGCCACGTGATCAGTGCATGCACAGTTATGTGATCAGGGTATGATCAGCTTCGTGATCAGTGCATGATCAGACGTGATCAGTGAATTATCAGTCACGTGAACAGTGCATGATCAGTAATGTGATCAGTGTATCATCAGCCACGTGTTCATTGCATGATGAGCCACGTGATCAATACAGGCACAGTCATGTGATCAGTGCATAATCTACAACGTGATTAGTGCATGATCATTCATGTAATCACTGTATGATCAGCCACGTGATAAGTGCAAGATCAGCCACGTGATCAGTGTATGATCAGCCACGTGATCAGTGCATGATCCACAACGTGATTAGTGCATGATCATTCATGTGATCAGTGTATGATCAGCCACGTGATCAGTTCATGATCACCCACGTGATCAGGGTATGATCAGTTACGTGATCAGTGCATGATCAACCAGGTGATCAGTGCATATCAGCCACGTGATCAGTGCATGATCAGCCACGGGACGAGGGCATGATCGCCATGTGATCGGCACATGATAGCTACGTGATCTGTGCATGATCAGCCACGTAATCAGTGCATTATCAGCCACTTGATCACAGTATGATCAGCCACGTGATCAGTGCATGTGCAGTCACGTGATCAGTGCATGATCAGCCAAGTGATCAGTTCATGCACAGTCTCGTGATCACTGTATGCTCAGCCACGTGATCAGTGCATGATCATCCACGTGATTAGTGCATGCACAGTCATATTATCAGTGTATGATAGGCTTCGTGATCAGTGCATATTTAGTTACGTGATTAATGTATGATAAGCCACGTAATCAGTGCATGATAGCCACGTGATCAGTGCCTGATCAGTCACGTGATCAGTGCATATGCAGTCACGTGATCAGTGTATGATCAGCCACGTGATCATAGTATGATCAGCCACGTGATCAGTGCATGATCAGCCACGTGATCAGTGTATGATCAGCCACGTAATCAGTGTATTATCAGCCACGTGATCAGTGCATGATCCACAACGAGATCAGTGCATGATCAGCCATGTGATCATTGCATGCACACTCACGTGATCAGTGTATGATCAGCTTCGAGATCAGTGCACGATCAGCCACGTGATCAGTGCATGATCAGTCAGGTGGTCAGTGTATGATCAGCCACGGGATTAGGCATGATAGTCAGGTGACTATTGCATGATCAGTCACGGGATCAGTGCATGATCAGCCACGGGATCCGGGCATGATTGACATGTGATCAGTGCATGAGAGCTACGTGATCAGTGCATGATCAGCCACGTGATCATTGCATGATCCGCCACGTGATCAGTGCATGCACACTCACGTGATCAGTGTATGATCAGCCTCGTGATCAGTGCAGGATCAGCCACGTGATCAATGCATGAACAAGCCTGTGATCAGTGCATGATCAGATTCATGATCAGTGCATGATCAGTCACGTGATCAGTCCATGATCAGTCACGTGATCAATCCATGATCAGTCACGTGAATAGTGCATGATCAGACACGTGATCAGTGCATGATCAGTCAAGTGATCAGTGCATTATCAGCCACGTGATCAGTGCAGGATCAGCCACGTGATCAGTGCATCATCAGGCACGTGAAGAATGCATGATCAGTCACGAGATCAGTGTATTATAGCCAGGTTAAAGTGCATGATCAGCCACGTGATTAGTGCATGATAGACACGTAATCAGTGCATGGTCAGTCACGTGATCACTCTATGATCAGCCACGTGATCAGTACATGATAGCAACCTGATCAGAGCATGATATGCAATGGGATTTGTGCATGATCAGCCACGTGATCAGTGTACGATCATACATGTGATCAGTGCATGATCAGCCACGTGATCATTGTATGATCAGCCAGGTGATGATTGCATGATCTGCAACGTGATCAGTGCATGATCAGTCACGGATCAGTGCATGATCAGGCACGTGATCAGTGCATGATCAGTCATGTGATCAGTGTATGATCTGCCACGTATCAGTGCATGATCCACAAAGTGATTAGTGCATGATCAGCCACGTGATCAGTGCATGATCAGCCAAGTGATCAGTGTTTGATCAGCCACGTGTTCAGTGCATGATAGACACGTGATCAGTGCATGATAGCCAGGTGATCAGTGCATGATCAGTCACGTGATTAGTGCATGATGTGTCACTTGAACAGTGTATAATATCCACGTGATAAGTTCATGCGCCATCATGTGATCAGTGCATGATACGCAACGGGATCAGTGCATGATCAGTCACGTGACCAATGCATGATCAGCCACGTGATCAGTGCATGATAGACACGTAATCAGTGCATGATAGCCATGTGATCAGTGCATGCAGTCCCATGATCACTGTATTTTCAGCTTTGTGTTCAGAGTATGATCAGCACGTGATCAGTGCCGATCAGCCAAGTGATCAGTGCATGATCCACAACGTGATTAGTGCATAATCATTCATGTGATCAGTGTATGATCAGCCACGTGATCAGTACATGATCACCCACGTGATCAGTGTATGATCAGCCACGTGATCAGTGCATGATCCACAACGTGATTAGTGCATGATCATTCATGTGATCAGTGCATGATCAGCCACGTGATCAGTGCATGATCAGTCACGTGATCAGTGCGTGATCAGTGACGTGATCAGTGTATGGTCATCCATATTTTCAGTGTGTGCGCAGTCACGTGATCAGTGCATTATAGCCACGTGATCAGTTCTTGATTAGTCACATGATCAGCACAATTCAGACACAAGATCACTGCATGATAAGTTACGCAATCAGTGCATGATCAGGCACGTGATCAGTGCATGATCAGGCACGTGATCAGTGTATGATCAGCCACGTGGTCAGTGCATGATAGCCACGTGAGTAGTGCAGATTAGTCACGTGATCAGTGCATGATCCACAACGTGATTAGTGCATGATCAGTCATGTAATCACTGTATGCTCAGCCACGTGATCAGTGCATGATCAAGCACTTTATCAGTGCATGATCAGACACATGATCAGTGCATGATCAGTCACGTGATCAGTGTATAATCCACATGATCAGTGCATGCACAGTCAAGTGGTCAGTGTATTACAGCCATGTGATCAGTGCATGACAGCCAGTAAACAGTGCATGAGAGCCACCTGATCATTGCATGATCAGCAACATGGTTAGTGCATGCTAAGACACGTGATCAGTGCATTGATTCAGTAATGTGATCATGTGTATCATCAGCCACGTGTTCATTGCATGATGAGCCACGTG
Organism: Bos taurus; assembly: GCF_002263795.3. Taxonomy (NCBI): domain Eukaryota; kingdom Metazoa; phylum Chordata; class Mammalia; order Artiodactyla; family Bovidae; genus Bos; species Bos taurus. The sequence goes on from NW_020191276.1 coordinate 8,455, forward strand.
ATCAATACAGGCACCAGTCATGTGAATCAGTGCATAATCTACAACGTGTATTAGTGCATGATCATTCATGTAATCACTGTATGATCAGCCACGGTGATAAGTGCAAGATCAGCCACGTGATCAGTGTATGATCAGCCACGTGATCAGTGCATGATCACAACGGTGATTAGTGCATGATCATTTCATGTGATCAGTGTATGATCAGCCACGTGATCAGTTCATGATTCACCACGTGATCAGGGATTGATCAGTTACGTGATCAGTGCAGTGATCAACCAGGTGATCAGTGCATATCAGCCACGTGATGAGTACATGATCAGCCAAGCTGTGATCATTGCATGCACAGTCACGTGATCAGTGTATGATCAGCCTCGTGATCAGTGCAGGATCAGCCACGTGATCAGTGCATGAACAGGCCCGTGATCAGTGCATGATCAGCTCATGATCGTGCATGATCATCACGTGATCCGTCCATGATCAGTCACGTGAGTAGTGCATGATCAGACACGTGATCAGTGCAAGATCAGCCACGTGATCAGTGTATGCTCAGCCACGTGATCAGTGCATCATCCACAACGTTGATTAGTGCATGATCAGCCACGTGATCAGTGTATGAGCAGCCACGTGATTAGTTAATGATCCCCCACGTGATCAGTGCTGATCAGCCACGTGATCATTGCATGATCAGCACGTGATCAGTGCCTGATCAGCCACGTGATCAGTGCATGATCCACAACGAGATTAGTGCATGATCATTCAGGTGATCAGTGTATGATTCAGCCACGTGATCAGTTCATGATCACCCACGTGATCAGTGTATGATCAGCCACGTGATCAGTGATCATCCACAACGTGATTTAGTGCATGATCAGCCACGTGAGCAGTGTATGATCAGTCACTAGGTAGTGCATGATCAGACACGTGATCAGTGCATGATCAGTCAAGTGATCATTGCATTATCAGCCACGTGATCAGTGCATGATTGCCACATGATCAGTGCATGATCAGTCACTGATTAGTACATGATCTGTCACTTGATCAGTGTTATAATATTCACGTGATCAGTTCATGCACCCGTCATGTGATCAGTGCATGATACGCAACGAGATCAGTGCATGATCAGTCACGTGATTAATGCATGATGAGCACATGATCAGTGCATGATAGCCACCTAAACAGTGCATGAACAGGTATGTGTTCAGTTAATGCGCAGTCACGTGATCATGCATGATAAACACGTGATCAGTGCATGATAGCCATGTGATCAGTGCATGCAGTCACGTGATCAGTGTATTTTCAGCTTCATGTTCAGAGTATGATCAGCCACGTGATCAGTGCCTGATCAGCCACGTGATCAGAGTATGCTCAGCCACGTGATCAGTGTATGATCAGCCACATGATCAGTGCATGATCAGCCACGTGATCAGTGCATGCACAGTTATGTGATCAGGGTATGATCAGCTTCGTGATCAGTGCATGATCAGCCACGTGATCAGTGAATTATCAGTCACGTGAACAGTGCATGATCAGTAATGTGATCAGTGTATCATCAGCCACGTGTTCATTGCATGATGAGCCACGTGATCAATACAGGCACAGTCATGTGATCAGTGCATAATCTACAACGTGATTAGTGCATGATCATTCATGTAATCACTGTATGATCAGCCACGTGATAAGTGCATGATCAGCCACGTGATCAGTGTATGATCAGCCACGTGATCAGTGCATGATCCACAACGTGATTAGTGCATGATCATTCCATGTGATCAGTGTATGATCAGCCACGTGATCAGTTCATGATCACCCAGGTGATCAGGGTATGATCAGTTACGTGATCAGTGCATGATCAACCAGGTTGATCAGTGCATATCAGCCACGTGATCAGTGCATGATCAGCCACGGGACGAGGGCATGATCGCATGTGATCGGCACATGATAGCTACGTGATCTGTGCATGATCAGCCACGTAATCAGTGCATTATCAGCCACTTGATCACAGTTATGATCAGCCCACGTGATCAGTGCATGTGCAGTCACGTGATCAGTGCATGATCAGCCAAGTGATCAGTTCATGCACAGTCTCGTGATCACTGTATGCTCAGCACGTGATCAGTGCATGATCATCCACGTGATTAGTGCATGCACAGTCATATTATCAGTGTATGATAGGCTTCGTGATCAGTGCATATTTAGTTACGTGATTAATGTATGATAAGCCACGTAATCAGTGCATATAGCCACGTGATCAGTGCCTGATCAGTCACGTGATCAGTGCATATGCAAGTCACGTGATCAGTGTATGATCAGCCACGTGATCATAGTATGATCAGCCACGTGATTCAGTGCATGATCAGCCACGTGATCAGTGTATGATCAGCCACGTAATCAGTGTATTATCAGCCACGTGATCAGTGCATGATCCACAACGAGATCAGTGCATGATCAGCCATGTGATCATTGCATGCACACTCACCGTGATCAGTGTATGATCAGCTTCGAGATCAGTGCACGATCAGCCACGTGATCAGTGCATGATCAGTCAGGTGGTCAGTGTATGATCAGCCACGGGATTAGGCATGATAGTCAGGTGACTATTGCATGATCAGTCATGGGATCAGTGCATGATCAGCCACGGGATCCGGGCAATGATTGACATGTGATCAGTGCATGAGAGCTTACGTGATCAGTGCATGATCAGCCACGTGATCATTGCATGATCCGCCACGTGATCAGTGCATGCACACTCACGTGATCAGTGTATGGATCAGCCTCGTGATCAGTGCAGGATCAGCCACGTGATCAATGCCATGAACAAGCCTGTGATCAGTGCATGATCAGATTCATTGATCAGTGCATGGTCAGTCACGTGATCAGTCCATGATCAGTCACGTGATCAATCCATGATCAGTCACGTGAATAGTGCATGATCAGACACGTGATCAGTGCATGATCAGTCAAGTGATCAGTGCATTATCAGCCACGTGATCAGTGCAGGATCAGCCCACGTGATCAGTGCATCATCAGGCACGTGAAGAATGCATGATCAGTCACGAGATCAGTGTATTATAGCCCAGGTTAACAGTGCATGATCAGCCACGTGATTAGTGCATGATAGACACGTAATCAGTGCTATGGTCAGTCACGTGATCACTCTATGATCAGCCACGTGATCAGTACATGATAGCAACCTTGATCAGAGCATGATATGCAATGGGATTTGTGCATGATCACCACGTGATCAGTGTACGATTCATACATGTGATCAGTGCATGATCAGCCACGTGATCATTGTATGATCAGCCAGGTGATGATTGCATGATCTGCAACGTGATCAGTGCATGATCAGTCACGGGATCAGTGCATGATCAGGCACGTGATCAGTGCATGATCAGTCATGTGATCAGTGTATGATCTGCCACGTATCAGTGCATGATCCACAAAGTGATTAGTGCATGATCAGCCACGTGATCAGTGCATGATCAGCCAAGTGATCAGTGTTTGATCAGCCACGTGTTCAGTGCATGATAGACACGTGATCAGTGCATGATAGCCAGGTGATCAGTGCATGATCAGTCACGTGATTAGTGCATGATGTGTCACTTGAACAGTGTATAATATCCACGTGATAAGTTCATGCGCCATCATGTGATCAGTGCATGATACACAACGGGATCAGTGCATGATCAGTCACGTGACCAATGCATGATCAGCCACGTGATCAGTGCATGATAGACACGTAATCAGTGCATGATAGCCATGTGATCAGTGCATGCAGTCCCATGATCACTGTATTTTCAGCTTTGTGTTCAGAGTATGATCAGCCACGTGATCAGTGCCGATCAGCCAAGTGATCAGTGCATGATCCACAACGTGATTAGTGCATAATCATTCATGTGATCAGTGTATGATCAGCCACGTGATCAGTACATGATCACCCACGTGATCAGTGTATGATCAGCCACGTGATCAGTGCATGATCCACAACGTGATTAGTGCATGATCATTCATGTGATCAGTGCATGATCAGCCACGTGATCAGTGCATGATCAGTCACGTGATCAGTGCGTGATCAGTGACGTGATCAGTGTATGGTCATCCATATTTTCAGTGTGTGCGCAGTCACGTGATCAGTGCATTATAGCCACGTGATCAGTTCTTGATTAGTCACATGATCAGCACAATTCAGACACAAGATCACTGCATGATAAGTTACGCAATCAGTGCATGATCAGGCACGTGATCAGTGCATGATCAGGCACGTGATCAGTGTATGATCAGCCACGTGGTCAGTGCATGATAGCCACGTGAGTAGTGCAGATTAGTCACGTGATCAGTGCATGATCCACAACGTGATTAGTGCATGATCAGTCATGTAATCACTGTATGCTCAGCCACGTGATCAGTGCATGATCAAGCACTTTATCAGTGCATGATCAGACACATGATCAGTGCATGATCAGTCACGTGATCAGTGTATAATCATCCACATGAATCAGTGCATGCACAGTCAAGTGGTCAGTGTATTACAGCCATGTGATCAGTGCATGATCAGCCAGGTAAACAGTGCATGAGAGCCACCTGATCATTGCATGATCAGCAACATGGTTAGTGCATGCTAAGACACGTGATCAGTGCATGATCAGTAATGTGATCAGTGTATCATCAGCCACGTGTTCATTGCATGATGAGCCACGTGATCAATACAGGCACAGTCATGTGATCAGTGCATAATCTACAACGTGATTAGTGCATGATCATTCATGTAATCACTGTATGATCAGCCACGTGATAAGTGCAAGATCAGCCACGTGATCAGTGTATGATCAGCCACGTGATCAGTGCATGATCCACAACGTGATTAGTGCATGATCATTCATGTGATCAGTGTATGATCAGCCACGTGATCAGTTCATGATCACCCACGTGATCAGGGTATGATCAGTTACGTGATCAGTGCATGATCAACCAGGTGATCAGTGCATATCAGCCACGTGATCAGTGCATGATCAGCCACGGGACGAGGGCATGATCGCCATGTGATCGGCACATGATAGCTACGTGATCTGTGCATGATCAGCCACGTAATCAGTGCATTATCAGCCACTTGATCACAGTATGATCAGCCACGTGATCAGTGCATGTGCAGTCACGTGATCAGTGCATGATCAGCCAAGTGATCAGTTCATGCACAGTCTCGTGATCACTGTATGCTCAGCCACGTGATCAGTGCATGATCATCCACGTGATTAGTGCATGCACAGTCATATTATCAGTGTATGATAGGCTTCGTGATCAGTGCATATTTAGTTACGTGATTAATGTATGATAAGCCACGTAATCAGTGCATGATAGCCACGTGATCAGTGCCTGATCAGTCACGTGATCAGTGCATATGCAGTCACGTGATCAGTGTATGATCAGCCACGTGATCATAGTATGATCAGCCACGTGATCAGTGCATGATCAGCCACGTGATCAGTGTATGATCAGCCACGTAATCAGTGTATTATCAGCCACGTGATCAGTGCATGATCCACAACGAGATCAGTGCATGATCAGCCATGTGATCATTGCATGCACACTCACGTGATCAGTGTATGATCAGCTTCGAGATCAGTGCACGATCAGCCACGTGATCAGTGCATGATCAGTCAGGTGGTCAGTGTATGATCAGCCACGGGATTAGGCATGATAGTCAGGTGACTATTGCATGATCAGTCACGGGATCAGTGCATGATCAGCCACGGGATCCGGGCATGATTGACATGTGATCAGTGCATGAGAGCTACGTGATCAGTGCATGATCAGCCACGTGATCATTGCATGATCCGCCACGTGATCAGTGCATGCACACTCACGTGATCAGTGTATGATCAGCCTCGTGATCAGTGCAGGATCAGCCACGTGATCAATGCATGAACAAGCCTGTGATCAGTGCATGATCAGATTCATGATCAGTGCATGATCAGTCACGTGATCAGTCCATGATCAGTCACGTGATCAATCCATGATCAGTCACGTGAATAGTGCATGATCAGACACGTGATCAGTGCATGATCAGTCAAGTGATCAGTGCATTATCAGCCACGTGATCAGTGCAGGATCAGCCACGTGATCAGTGCATCATCAGGCACGTGAAGAATGCATGATCAGTCACGAGATCAGTGTATTATAGCCAGGTTAACAGTGCATGATCAGCCACGTGATTAGTGCATGATAGACACGTAATCAGTGCATGGTCAGTCACGTGATCACTCTATGATCAGCCACGTGATCAGTACATGATAGCAACCTGATCAGAGCATGATATGCAATGGGATTTGTGCATGATCAGCCACGTGATCAGTGTACGATCATACATGTGATCAGTGCATGATCAGCCACGTGATCATTGTATGATCAGCCAGGTGATGATTGCATGATCTGCAACGTGATCAGTGCATGATCAGTCACGGGATCAGTGCATGATCAGGCACGTGATCAGTGCATGATCAGTCATGTGATCAGTGTATGATCTGCCACGTATCAGTGCATGATCCACAAAGTGATTAGTGCATGATCAGCCACGTGATCAGTGCATGATCAGCCAAGTGATCAGTGTTTGATCAGCCACGTGTTCAGTGCATGATAGACACGTGATCAGTGCATGATAGCCAGGTGATCAGTGCATGATCAGTCACGTGATTAGTGCATGATGTGTCACTTGAACAGTGTATAATATCCACGTGATAAGTTCATGCGCCATCATGTGATCAGTGCATGATACGCAACGGGATCAGTGCATGATCAGTCACGTGACCAATGCATGATCAGCCACGTGATCAGTGCATGATAGACACGTAATCAGTGCATGATAGCCATGTGATCAGTGCATGCAGTCCCATGATCACTGTATTTTCAGCTTTGTGTTCAGAGTATGATCAGCACGTGATCAGTGCCCGATCAGCCAAGTGATCAGTGCATGATCCACAACGTGATTAGTGCATAATCATTCATGTGATCAGTGTATGATCAGCCACGTGATCAGTACATGATCACCCACGTGATCAGTGTATGATCAGCCACGTGATCAGTGCATGATCCACAACGTGATTAGTGCATGATCATTCATGTGATCAGTGCATGATCAGCCACGTGATCAGTGCATGATCAGTCACGTGATCAGTGCGTGATCAGTGACGTGATCAGTGTATGGTCATCCATATTTTCAGTGTGTGCGCAGTCACGTGATCAGTGCATTATAGCCACGTGATCAGTTCTTGATTAGTCACATGATCAGCACAATTCAGACACAAGATCACTGCATGATAAGTTACGCAATCAGTGCATGATCAGGCACGTGATCAGTGCATGATCAGGCACGTGATCAGTGTATGATCAGCCACGTGGTCAGTGCATGATAGCCACGTGAGTAGTGCAGATTAGTCACGTGATCAGTGCATGATCCACAACGTGATTAGTGCATGATCAGTCATGTAATCACTGTATGCTCAGCCACGTGATCAGTGCATGATCAAGCACTTTATCAGTGCATGATCAGACACATGATCAGTGCATGATCAGTCACGTGATCAGTGTATAATCATCCACATGATCAGTGCATGCACAGTCAAGTGGTCAGTGTATTACAGCCATGTGATCAGTGCATGATCAGCCAGGTAAACAGTGCATGAGAGCCACCTGATCATTGCATGATCAGCAACATGGTTAGTGCATGCTAAGACACGTGATCAGTGCATGATCATGCACGTGAAGAGTGCATGATCACTCACGTGATCAGTGGATGATAGCCAGGTTATCAGTGCATGATCAGGCACGTGATCAGTGCATGATCAGTCACGTGATCAGTGCATGATCCACAACGTGATTAGTGCATGATTAGTCATATAATCTCTGTATGATCAGCCACGTGATAAGTGCAAGATCAGCCACGTGATCAGTGTATGCTCAGCCACGTGATCAGTGCATCATCCACAACGTGATCAGTGCAGGATCAGCCACGTGATCAGTGCATGATAGCCACGTAATCAGTGCATGGTTAGTCACGTGATCACTGTATGATCAGCCACGTGATCAGTACATGATAGCAACCTGATCAGAGCATGATATGCAATGGGATTTGTACAGGATCAGCCACCTGATCAGTGTACGATCGTACATGTGATCAGTGCATGATCAGCCACGTGATCAGTGCATGATCAGCCACATGATCAATGCATGCACATTCATGTGATCAGTGCATGATCCACAACATGATTAGTGCATGATCAGTCATGTAATCACTGTATGATCAGCCACGTGATAAGTGCAAGAACAGGCACGTGATCAGTGCATGATCCACAACGTGATTAGTTCATGATCAGTCATTTGATCAGTGTATGATCACCCACGTGATCAGTGCATCATCCACAACGTGATTAGTGCATGATCAGCCACGTGATCAGTGCATGCACACTCACGTGATTGGAGTATGATCAGCTTCGTGATCACTGCATGATCAGTCACGTGATCAGTGCATGATAGCCACGTGATCAGTGCATGATCAGTCACGTGATTAGTGCATGATTTGTCCTTGATCAGTGTATAATATCCACGTGATCAGTTCATGTGCCGTCATGTGATCAGTGCATGATCAGCCACGTGATCAGTGCATGATAGCCACGTAAACAGTGCATGAACAGGTATGTGTTCAGTTAATGCGCAGTCACGTGATCAGTGCATGATAGACAAGTGATCAGTGCATGATAGCCATGTGATCAGTGCATGCAGTCACGTGATCACTGTATTTTCATCTTCGTGTTCAGAGTATGATCAGCCACGTGATCAGTGCCTGATCAGCCACGTGATCAGTGCATGATCCACAACGTGATTAGTGCATGATCATTCAGGTGATCAGTGTATGATCAGCCACGTGATCAGTTCATGATCACCCACGTGATCAGTGTATGATCAGCCACGTAATCAGTGCATCATCCAATACGTGATTAGTGCATGATCAGCCAAGTGAGTAGTGTATGATAAGCCACGTGATCAGTTCATGATCACCCACGTGATCAGTTCATGATCAGCCACGTGATCAGTGCATGATCAGCCACGTGATCAGTGCATTCACACTCAGGTGATCAGAGTATGATCAGCTTCGTGATCAGTGCATGATCAGCCACGTGATCAGTGCATGATCAGTCACGTGATCAGTGCGTGATCAGTGACGTGATCAGTGTATGGTCATCCATGTTTTCAGTGCGTGCGCAGTCACGTGATCAGTGCATTATAGCCACGTGATCAGTTCTTGATTAGTCACATGATCAGCACAATTCAGACACGAGATCACTGCATGCTAAGTTACGCAATCAGTGCATGATCAGGCACGTGATCAGTGCATGATCAGGCACGTGATCAGTGTATGATCAGCCACGTGATCAGTGCATGATAGCCACGTGACTAGTGCATGATCTGCAACGTGATCAGTGCATGATCCACAACGTGATTAGTGCATGATCAGTCATGTAATCACTGTATGCTCAGCCACGTGATCAGTGCATGATCAAGCACTTTATCAGTGCATGATCAGACACATGATCAGTGCATGATCAGTCACGTGATCAGTGTATAATCATCCACATGATCAGTGCATGCACAGTCAAGTGGTCAGTGTATTACAGCCATGTGATCAGTGCATGATCAGCCAGGTAAACAGTGCATGATAGCCACCTGACAATAGCATGATCAGCAACATGGTTAGTGCATGCTGAGACACGTGATCAGTGCATGATCATGCACGTGAAGAGTGCATGATCACTCACGTGATCAGTGGATGATAGCCAGGTTATCAGTGCATGATCAGCCACGTGATGAGTACATGATCAGCCAAGTGATCATTGCATGCACAGTCACGTGATCAGTGTATGATCAGCCTCGTGATCAGTGCAGGATCAGCCACGTGATCAGTGCATGAACAGGCCCGTGATCAGTGCATGATCAGGCTCATGATCAGTGCATGATCAGTCACGTGATCAGTCCATGATCAGTCACGTGAGTAGTGCATGATCAGACACGTGATCAGTGCAAGATCAGCCACGTGATCAGTGTATGCTCAGCCACGTGATCAGTGCATCATCCACAACGTGATTAGTGCATGATCAGCCACGTGATCAGTGTATGAGCAGCCACGTGATTAGTTAATGATCCCCCACGTGATCAGTGCATGATCAGCCACGTGATCATTGCATGATCAGCCACGTGATCAGTGTATGATCAGCCACGTGATCATTGCCTGATCAGCTTCGTGATCAGTGCATGATCAGACACGTGATCAGTGCATATCAGCCACCTGATCAGTGCATGATAGCCAAGTGACTAGTGCATGATCAGTCACGCGATCAGTGTATGATCAGCCACGGGATCAGGGCATGATCGCCATGTGATCGGCACATGATAGCTACGTGATCTGTGCATGATCAGCCACGTAATCAGTGCATTATCAGCCACTTGATCACAGTATGATCAGCCACGTGATCAGTGCATGTGCAGTCACGTGATCAGTGCATGATCAGCCAAGTGATCAGTTCATGCACAGTCACGTGATCACTGTATGCTCAGCCACGTGATCAGTGCATGATCATCCACGTGATTAGTGCATGCACAGTCACATTATCAGTGTATGATAGGCTTCGTGATCAGTGCATATTTAGTTACGTGATTAATGTATGATAAGCCACGTAATCAGTGCATGATAGCCACGTGATCAGTGCCTGATCAGTCAGGAGATCAGTGCATATGCAGTCACGTGATCAGTGTATGATCATCCACGTGATCAGAGTATGATCAGCCACGTGATCAGTGCATGATCAGCCACATGATCAGTGTATGATCAGCCACGTGTCCTGTGTATGATATCTAAGTGATCAGTTCTTGTGCAGTCATGTGATCAGTGCATGATAGCTAAGTAATCAGTGCCTGATCAACCACGTGATCAGAGCAAGATTGCCACGTGATCAGTACATGATCAGCCACGTGATCAGTGCATGATCAGGCAAGTGAAGAATGCATGATCAGTCACGAGATCAGTGTATTATAGCCAGGTTAACAGTGCATGATCAGCCACGTGATCAGTGCATGATCAGCCACGTGATCAGTGCATGAGCATGCACGTGAGTAGTGCATGATCAGACACGTTATCAGTGCATGATCAGGCTCATGATCAGTGCATGATCAGTCACGTGATCAGTGTATTATAGCCAGGTTATCAGTGCATGATCAGCCACGTGATCAGCGCATGATAGACACGTGACTAGTGCATGATCAGTCACGTGATCAGTGTATAATATCCACGTGATCAGTTCATGCGCCGTCATGTGATCAGTGCACGATACGCAACGTGATCAGTGCAAGATCAGTCACGTGAACATGGCATGTGCAGTCATGTAATCAGTGCATGACAGCTATGCAATCAGTGCATGATCAGCCACGTGATCAGTGCATGCACACTCACGTGATCAGAGTATGATCAGCTTGGTGATCAGTGCATGATCAGCCACGTGATCAGTGCATGATCAGTCACGTGATCAGTGCGTGATCAGTGACGTTATCAGTGTATGGTCATCCATATTTTCAGTGCGTGCCCAGTCACGTGATCAGTGCATTATAGCCACGTGATCAGTTCTTGATTAATCACATGATCAGCACAATTCAGACACGAGATCACTGCATGCGAAGTTACGCAATCAGTGCATGATCAGGCACGTGATCAGTGCATGATCAGGCATGTGATCAGTGTATGATCAGCCATGTGATCAGTTCATGATAGCCACGTGACTAGTGCATGTTCAGTCACGTGATCAGTGCATGATCCACAACGTGATTAGTGCATGATCAGTCATGTAATCACTGTATGCTCAGCCACGTGATCAGTGCATGATCAAGCACTTTATTAGTGCATGATCAGACACATGATCAGTGCATGATCAGTCACGTGATCAGTGTATAATCATCCACATGATCAGTGCATGCACAGTCAAGTGGTCAGTGTATTACAGCCATGTGATCAGTGCATGATCAGCCAGGTAAACAGTGCATGATAGCCACCTGACAATTGCATGATCATCAACATGGTTAGTGCATGCTAAGACACGTGATCAGTGCATGATCATGCACGTGAAGAGTGCATGATCACTCACGTGATCAGTGGATGATAGCCAGGTTATCAGTGCTTGATCAGCCACGTGATCAGTACATGATCAGCCAAGTGATCATTGCATACACAGTCACGTGATCAGTGTATGATCAGCCTGGTGATCAGTGCAGGATCAGCCACATGATCAGTGCATGAACAGGCCCGTGATCAGTGCATGATCAGGCTCATGATCAGTGCATGATCAGTCACGTGATCATTCCATGATCAGTCACGTGATCAATCCATGATCAGTCACGTGAATAGTGCATGATCAGACACGTGATCAGTGCATGATCAGTCAAGTGATCAGTGCATTATCAGCCACGTGATCAGTGCAGGATCAGCCACGTGATCAGTGCATCATCAGGCATGTGAAGAATGCATGATCAGTCACGAGATCAGTGTATTATAGCCAGGTTAACAGTGCATGATCAGCCAAGTGATCAGTGCATGATAGCCACGTAATCAGTGCATGGTCAGTCACGTGATCACTGTATGATCAGCCACGTGATCAGTACATGATAGCAACCTGATCAGAGCATGATATGCAATGGGATTTGTGCATGGTCAGCGACGTGATCAGTGTACGATCATACATGTGATCAGTGCATGATCAGCCACGTGATCATTGTATGATCAGCCACGTGATGAGTGCATGATCTGCAACGTGATCAGTGCATGATCAGCCACGGGATCAGTGCATGATCAGGCACGTGATCAGTGCATGATCAGTCATGTGATCAGTGTATGATCCGCCACGTATCAGTGCATGATCCACAAAGTGATTAGTGCATGATCAGCCACGTGATCAGTGCATGATCAGCCACGTGATCAGTGTTTGATCAGCCACGTGTTCAGTGCATGATAGACACGTGATCAGTGCATGATAGCCAGGTTATCAGTTCATGATCAGTCACGTGATTAGTGCATGATGTGTCACTTGATCAGTGTATAATATCCACGTGATAAGTTCATGCGCCGTCATGTGATCAGTGCATGATACGCAACGTTATCAGTGCATGATCAGTCACGTGACCAATGCATGATCAGCCACGTGATCAGTGCATGATAGCCACGTAAAGAGTGCATGAACTGGTATGTGTTCAGTTAATGCGAAGTCACGTGATCAGTGCATGATAGACACGTAATCAGTGCATGATAGCCATGTGATCAGTGCATGCAGTCACATGATCACTGTATTTTCAGCTTTGTGTTCAGAGTATGATCAGCCACGTGATCAGTGCCCGATCAGCCAAGTGATCAGTGCATGATCCACAACATGATTAGTGCATGATCATTCATGTGATCAGTGTATGATCAGCCACGTGATCAGTTCATGATCACCCACGTGATCAGTGTATGATCAGCCACGTAATCAGTGCATGATCCACAACGTGATTAGTGCATGATCATTCATGTGATCAGTGTATGATCAGCCACGTGATCAGTGCATGCACACTCACGTGATCAGAGTATGATCAGCTTCGTGATCAGTGCATGATCAGCCACGTGATCAGTGCATGATCAGTTACGTGATCAGTGCGTGATCAGTGACGTGATCAGTGTATGGTCATCCATATTTTCAGTGCGTGCGCAGTCACGTGATCAGTGCATTATAGCCACGTGATCAGTTCTTGATTAGTCACATGATCAGCACAATTCAGACACAAGTTCACTGCATGATAAGTTACGCAATCAGTGCATGATCAGGCACGTGATCAGTGCATGATCAGGAACGTGATCAGTGCATGATCAGCCACGTGGTCAGTGCATGATAGCCACGTGACTAGTGCATGATCAGTCACGTGATCAGTGCATGATCCACAACGTGATTAGTGCATGATCAGTCATGTAATCACTGTATGCTCAGCCACGTGATCAGTGCATGATCAACCACTTTATCAGTGCATGATCAGACACATGATCAGTGCATGATCAGTCACATGATCAGTGTATAATCATCCACATGATCAGTGCATGCACAGTCAAGTGGTCAGTGTATTACAGCCATGTGATCAGTGCATGATCAGCCACGTAAGCAGTGCATGATAGCCACCTGACCATTGCATGATCAGCAACATGGTTAGTGCATGCTAAGACACGTGATCAGTGCATGATCATGCACGTGAAGAGTGCATGATCACTCACGTGATCAGTGGATGATATCCAGGTTATCAGTGCATGATCAGCCACGTGATGAGTACATCATCAGCCAAGTGATCATTGCATGCACAGTCACGTGATCAGTGTATGATCAGCCTCGTGATCAGTGCAGGATCAGCCACGTGATCAGTGCATGAACAGGCCTGTGATCAGTGCATGATCAGGCTCATGATCAGTGTATGATCAGCCACGTGATCAGTGCATCATCCACAACGTAATTAGTGCATGATCAGCCACGTGAGCAGTGTATTATAAGCCACGTGATCAGTTCATGATCACCCACGTGATCAGTGCATGCACACTCACGTGATCAGAGTATGATCAGCTTCGTGATCAGTGCATGATCAGCCACGTGATCAGTGTATGATCAGCCACGTGTTCATTGCATGATCAGCCACGTGATTAATACATGCACAGTCATGTGATCAGTGCATAATCTACAACGTGATTAGTGCATGATCATTCATGTAATCACTGTATGATCAGCCACGTGACCAGTGCATGATCCACAACGTGATTACTGCATGATCATTCATGTGATCAGTGTATGATCAGCCACGTGATCAGTTCATTATCACCCACGTGATCAGTGTATGATCAGCCACGTGATCAGTGCATCATCCCCAACGTAATTAGTGCATGATCAGCCACGTGAGCAGTGTATGATAAGCCACGTGATCAGTTCATGATCACCCACGTGATCAGTGCATGCACACTCACGTGATCAGAGTATGATCAGCTTCGTGATCAGTGCATGATCAGCCACGTGATCAGTGCGTGATCAGTGAAGTGATCAGTGTATGATCATCCATATTTTCAGTGTGTGCACAGTCACGTGATCAGTGCATTATAGCCACGTGATCAGTTCTTGACTAGTCACATGATAAGCACAATTCAGAAACGAGATAACCGCATGCTAATTTACGCAATCAGTGCATGATCAGGCACGTAATCAGCGCATGATCAGTCACGTGATCAGTGCATGATCCACAACGTGATTAGTGCATGATCAGTCATGTGATCTCTGTATGATCAGCCACGTGATAAGTGCAAGATCAGCCACGTGATCAGTGTATGCTCAGCCACGTGATCAGTGCATCATCCACAACGTGATCAGTGCAGGATCAGCCACGTGATCAGTTAATGAACAGGCCCGTGATCAGTGCATTATCAGGCTCATGATCAGTGCATGATCAGTCACGTGATCAGTCCATGATCAGTCACGTGAGTAGTGCATGATCAGACACGTGATCAGTGCATGATCAGTCAAGTGATCAGTGCATTATCAGCCACGTGATCAGTGCAGAATCAGCCACGAGATAAGTGCATGATCAGGCATGTGAAGAATGCATGATCAGTCACGAGATCAGTGTATTATAGCCAGGTTAACAGTGCATGATCAGCCACGTGATCAGTGCATGATAGCCACGTAATCAGTGCATGGTCAGTCACGTGATCACTGTATGATCAGCCACGTGATCAGTACATGATAGCAACCTGATCAGAGCATGATATGCAATGGGATTTGTACAGGATCAGCCACCTGATCAGTGTACGATCATACATGTGATCAGGGCATGATCAGCCACGTGATCAGTGCATGATCAGCCACATGAACAATGCATGCACATTCATGTGATCAGTGCATGATCCACAATGTGATTAGTGCATGATCAGTCATGTAATCACTGTATGATCAGCCACGTGATAAGTGCAAAACAGGCACGTGATCAGTGCATGATCCACAACGTGATTAGTTCATGATCAGTCATGTGATCAGTGTATGATCATCCACGTGATCAGTGCATCATCCACAACGTGATTAGTGCATGATCAGCCACGTGATCAGTGCATGCACACTCACGTGATTGGAGTATGATCAGCTTCGTGATCACTGCATGATCAGTCACGTGATCAGTGCATGATAGCCACGTGATCAGTGCATGATCAGTCACGTGATTAGTGCATGATTTGTCCTTGATCAGTGTATAATATCCACGTGATCAGTTCATGTGCCGTCATGTGATCAGTGCATGATCAGCCACGTGATCAGTGCATGATAGCCATGTGATCAGTGCATGATAGCCATGTGATCAGTGCATGATCAGCCACGTGATCAGTGCATGATAGCCACGTAAACAGTGCATGAACAGGTATGTGTTCAGTTAATGCGCAGTCACGTGATCAGAGCATGATAGACACGTGATCAGTGCATGATAGCCATGTGATCAGTGCATGCAGTCACGTGATCGCTGTATTTTCATCTTCGTGTTCAGAGTATGATCTGCCACGTGATCAGTGCCTGATCAGCCAAGTCATCAGTGAATGATCCACAACGTAATCAGTGCATGGTCAGTCACGTGATCACTGTATGATCAGCCACGTGATCAGTACATGATAGCAACCTGATCAGAGCATGATATGCAATGGGATTTGTACAGGATCAGCCACCTGATCAGTGTACGATCATATATGTGATCAGTGCATGATCAGCCACGTGATCAGTGCATGATCAGCCACATGATCAATGCATGCACATTCATGTGATCAGTGCATGATCCACAATGTGATTAGTGCATGATCAGTCATGTAATCACTGTATGATCATCCACGTGATAAGTGCAAGAACAGGCAGGTGATCAGTGCATGATCCACAACGTGATTAGTTCATGATCAGTCATGTGATCAGTGTATGATCACCCACGTGATCAGTGCATCATCCACAACGTGATTAGTGCATGATCAGCCACGTGATCAGTGCATGCACACTCACGTGATTGGAGTATGATCAGCTTCGTGATCACTGCATGATCAGTCACGTGATCAGTGCATGATAGCCACGTGATCAGTGCATGATCAGTCACGTGATTAGTGCATGATTTGTCCTTGATCAGTGTATAATATCCACGTGATCAGTTCATGTGCCGTCATGTGATCAGTGCATGATCAGCCACGTGATCAGTGCATGATAGCCACGTAAACAGTGCATGAACAGGTATGTGTTCAGTTAATGCGCAGTCACGTGATCAGTGCATGATAGACACGTGATCAGTGCATGATAGCCATGTGATCAGTGCATGCAGTCACGTGATCACTGTATTTTCATCTTCGTGTTCAGAGTATGATCAGCCACGTGATCAGTGCCTGATCAGCCACGTGATCAGTGCATGATCCACAACGTGATTAGTGCATGATCATTCATGTGATCAGTGTATGATCAGCCACGTGATCAGTTCATGATCACCCACGTGATCAGTGTATGATCAGCCACGTGATCAGTGCATCATCCACAACGTGATTAGTGCATGATCAGCCACGTGAGCAGTGTATGATAAGCCACGTGATCAGTTCATGATCACCCACGTGATCAGTGCATGATCAGCCACGTGATCAGTGCATGATCAGCCACGTGATCAGTGCATGCACACTCAGGTGATCAGAGTATGATCAGCTTCGTGATCAGTGCATGATCAGCCACGTGATCAGTGCATGATCAGTCACGTGATCAATGTATGATCAGCCACGTGATGAGTACATGATCAGCCAAGTGATCATTGCATGCACAGTCACGTGAACAGTGTATGATCAGCCTCGTGATCAGTGCAGGATCAGCCACGTGATCAGTGCATGAACAGGCCCGTGATCAGTGCATGATCAGGCTCATGATCAGTGCATGATCAGTCACGTGATCAGTCCATGATCAGTCACGTGAGTAGTGCATGATCAGACACGTGATCAGTGCATGATCAGTCAAGTGATCAGTGCATTATCAGCCACGTGATCAGTGCAGGATCAGCCACGTGATCAGTGCATGATCAGGCACGTGAAGAATGCATGATCAGTCACGAGATCAGTGTATTATAGCCAGGTTAACAGTGCATGATCAGCCAAGTGATCAGTGCATGATAGCCACGTAATCAGTGCATGGTCAGTCACGTGATCACTGTATGATCAGCCACGTGATCAGTACATGATAGCAACCTGATCAGAGCATGATACGCAATGGGATTTGTGCATGATCAGCCACCTGATCAGTGTACGATCATACATGTGATCAGTGCATGATCAGCCACGTGATCATTGTATGATCAGCCACGTGATGAGTGCATGATCTGCAACGTGATTAGTGTATGATCAGCCAAGTGATCAGTGTATGATCAGCCACGTGATCAGTGCATTCTCAGCCACGTGATCAGTGCATGCACAGTCAAGTGATCAGTGGATGATCAGCTTCGTGATCAGTGCATGATCAGGCACGTGATCAGTGCATGATCAGTCATGTGATCAGTGTATGATCTGCCACGTAATCAGTGCATGATCCACAAAGTGATTAGTGCATGATCAGCCACGTGATTAGTGCATGATCAGCCACGTGATCAGTGTATGATCAGCCACGGAATCAGTGTATTATCAGCCACGTGATCAGTGCATGATTCACAACGTGATTAGTGCATGATCAGCCCCGTGATCAGTGTATGATAAGCCACGTGATAAGTGCATGATCACCCACGGGATCAGAGCATGTTCAGCCACGTGATCAGTGCATGATCAGCCATGTGATCATTGCATGCACACTCACGTGATAAGTGTATGATAAGCTTCGAGATCAGTGCATGATCAGCCACGTGATCAGTGCATGATCAGTCACGTGGTCAGTGTATGATCAGCCACGGGATTAGTGCATGATAGCCAGGTGACTAGTGCATGACCAGTCAGGCTATCAGTGCATGATCAGCCACGGGATCTGGGCATGATTGACATGTGATCAGTGCATGAGAGCTACGTGATCAGTGCATGATCAGCCACGTGATCATTGCATGATCCGCCACGTGATCAGTGCATGCACACTCACGTGATCAGTGTATGATCAACTTCGTGATCAGTGCATGATCAGCTACGTGATCAGTGCATGCTCAGTCACATGATCAGTGTATGCTCAACTTCGTGATCAGTGCATGATCAGCTACATGATCAGTGCATGCTCAGTCACATGATCAGTGCATGTGCAATCACGTGATCAGTGCATGATAAGTCACGTGTTCAGTGCATGATCTGTCACGTGATCAGTGTGTGATCATCCATATGATCAGTGCATGCGCAATCTCGAGATCAGTGCATGATAGCGACGTGATCACTGCATGATTAGTCACGTGATCTGTTCCAGATCAGCTACGTGATTAGTGCATGATAGCCAGGTGATCAGTCCATGATCAGTCACGTGATCAGGGTATGATCAACCACGTGATCAATGCATGATAGCCACCAGATCAGTGCATGATCAGTCACGTGATCAGTGCATGATCTGTCACGTGTCCTGTGTATGATATCTAAGTGATCAGTTCTTGTGCAGTCATGTGATCAGTGCATGATAGCTAAGTAATCAGTGCCTGATCAACCACGTGATCAGAGCAAGATTGCCACGTGATCAGTACATGATCAACCAAGTGATCAGTGCAAGATCAGCCACGTGATCAGTGCAAGATCAGCCACGTGATCAGTGCATGATCAAGCACGTGAAGAATGCATGATCAGTCACGAGATCAGTGTATTATAGCCAGGTTAACAGTGCATGATCAGCCACGTGATCAGTGCATGATAGCCACGTAATCAGTGCATGGTCAGTCACGTGATCACTGTATGATCAGCCACGTGATCAGTACATGATAGCAAACTGATCAGAGCATGATATGCAATGGGATTTGTGCATGATCAGCCACCTGATCAGTGTACGATCATACATGTGATCAGTGCATGATCAGCCACGTGATCATTGTATGATCAGCCACGTGATGAGTGCATGATCTGCAACGTGATTAGTGTATGATCAGCCATGTGATCAGTGTATGATCAGCAACATGGTTAGTGCATGCTCAGACACGTGATCAGTGCATGATCATGCACATGAAGAGTGCATGATCACTCACGTGATCAGTGGATGATAGCCAGGTTATCAGTGCATGATCAGCCACGTGATCAGTACATGATCAGCCAAGTGATCATTGCATGCACAGTCAGGTGATCAGTGTATGATCAGCCTCGAGATCAGTGCATCATCCACAACGTGATTAGTGCATGATCAGCCACGTGATCAGTGCATGCACACTCACGTGATTGGAGTATGATCAGCTTCGTGATCAGTGCATGATCAGGCACGTGATCAGTGCATGATCAGGCACGTGATCACTGTATGAACAGCAACGTGATCAGTGCATAATAGCGACGTGTCTAGTGCATGATCCGTCACGTGATCAGTGCATGATAGCCAAGTGATCAGTGCATGATCAGTCACGTGAGTAGTGCATGATTCGTCACTTGATCAGTGTATAATATCCACGTGATCAGTTCATGCGCCGTCATGTGATCAGTGCATGATACGCAACGTGATCAGTGCATGATCAGCCACGTGACCAATGCATGATCAGCCACGTGATCAGTGCATGATAGCCACGTAAACAGTGCATGAACAGGTATGTGTACATTTAATGCGCAGTCACGTGATCAGTGCATGATAGACACGTGATCAGTGCATGATAGCCATGTGATCAGTGCATGCAGTCACGTGATCAGTGTATTTTCAGCTTCGTGTTCAGAGTATGATCAGCCACGTGATCAGTGCCTGATCAGCCACGTGATCAGTGCATGATCCACAACGTGATTAGTGCAATGATCATTCAGGTGATCAGTGTATGATCAGCCACGTGATCAGTTCATGATCACCCACGTGATCGGTGTATGATCAGCCACGTGATCAGTGCATCATCCACAACGTGATTAGTGCATGATCAGCCACGTGAGCAGTGTATGATAAGCCACGTAATCAGTTCATGATCACACACGTGATCAGTGCATGATCAGCCACGTGATCAGTGCATGATCAGCCACGTGATCAGTGCATGCACACTCACGTGATCAGAGTATGATCAGCTTCGTGATCAGTGCAGGATCAGCCACGTGATCAGTGCATGATCAGTCACGTGATCAGTGCATGATCAGTGACGTGATAAGTGTATGGTCATCCATATTTTCAGTGCGTGCCCAGTCACGTGATCAGTGCATTATAGCCACGTGATCAGTTCTTGATTAGTCACATGATCAGCACAATTCAGACACGAGATCACTGCATGCTAATTTACGCAATCAGTGCATGATCAGGCACATGATCAGTGCATGATCAGGCACGTGATCAGTGCATGATAGCCACGTGTCTAGTGCATGATCAGTCACGTGATCAGTGCAGGATCCAGAATGTGATTAGTGCATGATCAGTCATGTAATCACTGTATACTCAGCCACGTGATCAGTGCATGATCAACCACTTTATCAGTGCATGATCAGACACATGATCAGTGCATGATCAGTCACGTGATCAGTGTATAATCATCCACATGATCAGTGCATGCACAGTCAAGAGGTCAGTGTATTACAGCCATGTGATCAGTGCATGATCAGCCAGGTAAACAGTGCATGATATCCACCTGACCATTGCATGATCAGCAACATGGTTAGTGCATGCTGAGACACGTGATCAGTGCATGATCATGCACGTGAAGAGTGCATGATCACTCACGTGATCAGTGGATGATAGCCAGGTTATCAGTGCATGATCAGCCTCGTGATCAGTGCAGGATCAGCCACGTGATCAGTGCATGAACAGGCGTGTGATCAGTGGATGATCAGGCTCATGATCAGTGCATGATCAGTCACGTGATCAGTCCATGATCAGTCACGAGAGTAGTGCATGATCAGACACGTGATCAGTGCATGATCAGTCAAGTGATCATTGCATTATCAGCCACGTGATCAGTGCATGATTGCCACGTGATCAGTGCATGATCAGTCACGTGATTAGTACATGATCTGTCACTTGATCAGTGTATAATATTCACGTGATCAGTTCATGCACCGTCATGTGATCAGTGCATGATACGCAACGAGATCAGTGCATGATCAGTCACGTGATTAATGCATGATGAGCCACGTGATCAGTGCATGATAGCCACGTAAACAGTGCATGAACAGGTATGTGTTCAGTTAATGCGCAGTCACGTGATCAGTGCATGATAAACACGTGATCAGTGCATGATAGCCATGTGATCAGTGCATGCAGTCACGTGATCAGTGTATTTTCAGCTTCATGTTCAGAGTATGATCAGCCACGTGATCAGTGCCTGATCAGCCACGTGATCAGAGTATGCTCAGCCACGTGATCAGTGTATGATCAGCCACATGATCAGTGTATGATCAGCCACGTGATCAGTGCATGCACAGTTATGTGATCAGGGTATGATCAGCTTCGTGATCAGTGCATGATCAGCCACGTGATCAGTGAATTATCAGTCACGTGAACAGTGCATGATCAGTAATGTGATCAGTGTATCATCAGCCACGTGTTCATTGCATGATGAGCCACGTGATCAATACAGGCACAGTCATGTGATCAGTGCATAATCTACAACGTGATTAGTGCATGATCATTCATGTAATCACTGTATGATCAGCCACGTGATAAGTGCAAGATCAGCCACGTGATCAGTGTATGATCAGCCACGTGATCAGTGCATGATCCACAACGTGATTAGTGCATGATCATTCATGTGATCAGTGTATGATCAGCCACGTGATCAGTTCATGATCACCCACGTGATCAGGGTATGATCAGTTACGTGATCAGTGCGTGATCAACCAGGTGATCAGTGCATATCAGCCACGTGATCAGTGCATGATCAGCCACGGGACGAGGGCATGATCGCCATGTGATCGGCACATGATAGCTACGTGATCTGTGCATGATCAGCCACGTAATCAGTGCATTATCAGCCACTTGATCACAGTATGATCAGCCACGTGATCAGTGCATGTGCAGTCACGTGATCAGTGCATGATCAGCCAAGTGATCAGTTCATGCACAGTCTCGTGATCACTGTATGCTCAGCCACGTGATCAGTGCATGATCATCCACGTGATTAGTGCATGCACAGTCATATTATCAGTGTATGATAGGCTTCGTGATCAGTGCATATTTAGTTACGTGATTAATATATGATAAGCCACGTAATCAGTGCATGATAGCCACGTGATCAGTGCCTGATCAGTCACGTGATCAGTGCATATGCAGTCACGTGATCAGTGTATGATCAGCCACGTGATCATAGTATGATCAGCCACGTGATCAGTGCATGATCAGCCACGTGATCAGTGTATGATCAGCCACGTAATCAGTGTATGATCATCCACGTAATCAGAATATGATCAGCCACGTGATCAGTGCATGATCAGCCACGTTGATCAGTGTATGATCAGCCACGTTATCAGTGTATTATCAGCCACGTGATCAGTGCATGATCAACAACGTGATCAGTGCATGATCAGCCATGTGATCATTGCATGCACACTCACGTGATCAGTGTATGATCAGCTTCGAGATCAGTGCAACGATCAGCCACGTGATCAGTGCATGATCAGTCAGGTGGTCAGTGTATGATCAGCCACGGGATTAGGCATTGATAGTCAGGTGACTATTGCATGATCAGTCCACGGGATCAGTGCATGATCAGCCACGGGATCCGGGCATGATTGACATGTGATCAGTGCATGAGAGCTACGTGATCAGTGCATGATCAGCCACGTGATCATTGCATGATCCGCCACGTGAGCAGTGCATGCACACTCACGTGATCAGTGTATGATCAGACTTCGTGATCAGTGCATGATCAGCTACGTGAATCAGTGCATGACTGAGTAGGCATGATCAACATCGATCAGTGCTATGATCAAGGCTCGATGATCAGCTGCAATGATCAGTCACGTGATCAGTCGTATCTATGCAGCATGTTACTAGTGCATGATACAGTCCACGGTGTACAGGCAATGACTTTTAGTAACACGTGATCAGTGTGATGATCTAGCTCACACGTGATCAGTGATATGCGACAGATATTCATGCGCGTAAGTGCATGCAGAGACGAACGTGATCACTGCATTGATAGTCACGTGATCTTGGCAGTGCAGCTACTGTATCAGTGCATGATAGCCAGTTATGATCAGTGCATGATCAGCACCGTGATCCAGTGATGAACTCCGTGATCAGACGTGATCACGGGTGATCATGTGCATGAGCCACGTGATCAGTGCATGATCAGTCACGTTAGTGGTATCAGGAGTTATCTGTTCATTCAGTGTCCATCGTGATCAGTGACATTATAGACTGATCAA
Source organism: Bos taurus (assembly GCF_002263795.3). NCBI lineage: Eukaryota > Metazoa > Chordata > Mammalia > Artiodactyla > Bovidae > Bos > Bos taurus. Next base: position 33,005 of record NW_020191276.1, read on the forward strand.
GTTCTTGATTATCGACAGATCGACAATTGATCAGAGACAACGCATGGAAGCTTAACAGTGCCATATCAGGCAGGTGCTCGTGATGCATATCAGTGAATGCAGCCGGTGGATCAGTCAGGGCAGAGATATGCTCAGATGTCAGTGATCCACCGTGTGAGCATGTCGCATTAATATTATGCTGATGACAGTCAGACAAGCCTTATAGCATAAGCACATTATCAGAGTGCATGATAGCCACGTGATCAGTGATATCCGATGTCATGCACAGTCAAGCCAGTGGTATTTCATGCCATGTGACAGTGCATGTCAAGCCGGTCAGTCATTGATGCACGAAAATTGGCATGATATCACAGCGTTTAGTGATGCAGTGCATAATCAGTACACTGTGATCAGTGCCATGATCAGCCAACGTGATCAGTAATGATCAGCCAAGTGATCATTGCATGCCACAGTCCGTGAACAGTGTATGATCAGCCTCGTGATCAGTGCAGGATCAGCCACGTGATCAGTGGCATGAACAGGCCCCGTGATCAGTGCAGTGATCAGGCTCATGAATCAGTGCATGATCAGTCAGCGTGATCATCCATGATCATCACGTGGTAGTGCATGATCAGACACGTGATCAGTGCATGATCAGTCAAGTGATCAGTGCATTATCAGCCACGTGATCATGCAGGATCAGCCAGTGATCAGTGCAGATCAGGCACGTGAAGATGCATGATCAGTCACCGAGATCAGTGTATATACCAGGTTAACAGTGCATGATCAGCCAAGTGATCAGTGCATGAATAGCACGTAATCAGTGCATGGTCAGTAACGTGATCACTGTATGATCAGCCACGTGATCAAGTACATGATAGCAACCTGATCAGAGCATGATACTGCAATGGGATTTGTGCATGATCAGCCACGTGATTCAGTGTACGATCATACATGTGATCAGTGCATGATCAGCCACGTGATCATTGTTATGATCAGCCACGTGATGAGTGCATGACTGCAACGTGATCTAGTGCATGATCAGTCCAGCAGGATCAGTGCATGATCAGGCACGTGATCAGTGGCATGATAGTCATAGTGACAGTGTAATGACTGCCACGTATCAGTGCATGATCCACAAGTGATTAGTGCATGATCAGCACACGTGATCAGTGCATGATCAGCCACGTGATCAGTGTTTGAATCAAGCCACGTGTCAATCATGATAGACACGTGATCAAGTGCAGATAGCACGTTATCAGTCTACAATACGTGATTAGTGCATGTGTAGTCCGGATCAGTGATAATAGCCACGTGATAGTGCTGATCAGTTAATGCCGTCATGTGATGCTATTGCAATATTCGCACAGTTGATCAAGTGCATGGACAGTCACGATGACAATGCATGATAGCCAACGGTAACAGTGCTATAGCACGTAACAGAGTGCAAACATCAAGACTAGCTGATCACTGCTTATGCGAAGTCACGTGAATCATGCAATGATCGCATGTGATAGTGCAATGATCAGCCAGTGATAAGTGCTGAGTCACATATCACGTGTATTTACTGGCATGTTCAAGTATCAGCCACGTGATCAGTGGCATGCATATCAAGTGCATGACCACAACTGATAGTCATGACATTATGGGAATTCACACTGATAGTTCATGATCACGTGATCAGTGTATGATCAGCCACGTTCAGTGCATGATGCCACAAGTGACTTATCAGCACATATTGTAATCAGTGTAATGTCAGCCAAAGACTGATCAGTGCATGATCAGCTCAGTGAATCATGCAATTGATCAGCCATTTTTT
>NW_020191277.1:0-17531 GCF_002263795.3 Bos taurus
TTACTGTAGCCCACTAGGCTCCTCTGTCCTTTGGATTTCCCAGGCAAGAATACTGGAGTGGGTCGCCATGCCCTCCTCCAGGGATCATCCTACCAAGGGATTGAACCTGTGTCTCCTGCATTGCCAGTCTGATTCTGTACCACTGAGCCCCCTGGCAAGCCCAAAGAAGCTGGTACCAAGGTAAATACCATTTTTGCTTGAAGGAAGTCCTCCTTTCCTTCTGACAGGCCTTCAGTGTGGGGATTTGTGTTCATCGCTTCAGGGTTTGGACTGAGCTCATAGTTTTTCTGTGTTGTGGCAACTCTCACTTCACAGATGTCAGACTACTCTAGCCACACCTCATGTTTGTGCTGAGATAATTGCTGGTGTTTCTATCTTTGAACATCTTTCCTCTGCTTGTCTCTGGGTCTCCCATTGTGCTGTCCCTCAAGAAAACCTGCCTAGGGCAGCTCTGCCCAGGGTACCTGTGCTTGTCAGTGTGTGGTGGAGTCACACCAGGTCTTGTCTGACGTTCTGATTAGCTGTGGACTGTAGGCAGCCCCGTCAACCTAGGCTTTGGGACGAAGGTGTCACAAGGTTTTCTGTCCCTCCTGCAGGTGTAACTTTGATCCTAAGATGCCTTCCTGCTCCTCCTCCAGCAGTAGAATTTCCCTGTTCTCATACCCCAGGTGCTACAGATTTCTACCGTGACTTCAGGGGGAAATATATGTGGACATATATATTCCTTTTCCATGTAGACAAAAGCTTTCCATGGAGGAGAGGGAGGAGATGGATTCGTGGAGAGTTCCGGCAATGCCCACCATTTGCATCCCCTGGGTGGCCATACAGGTAAACCTTTCCCAGAAACCACCCCACCCGCGAAAAGCTTCCCCCTCAATGCCTGCTAATGTCCATGGAGGAAAAGCCCACAAGACAGAGACAATCCCCCAGTGTCTGCAACCCAGGGAGTCACACTCTTCAGTGGCCCCTGCCCCCAGTTCTTTAGCGAAATATCCAACCGCTTTCTCCACTCCACTGGCTACGCACGTGCCCTTGGACATCCTGGGCGTGCTGTCTCAGGTTAAGCAAAAGCTTGGACGCTTTGTGTCTAGGCATCTAGTAGGCTGTTCGTCTATTGCTAAGAAGTGCAGTTAATTGCCTTATCATTAATTAGTGAATTTAAAAAAAATATGTCCCTTCCATATTTAAACTATTTCCTTACAAATATGTAGTTGTCGCACTCCAGTCTCCAGAGTTACTTCGGTATCTTTTTCAGTAGCACGTCTAGCCAAAAAAGCACGTGCCTGAGAGGTGGGTTCATGAAGCATATTTTAAAAGGATGGGACCCTGGAGACTGTCAAACCAGTGAAGTAAAGTAGGAAAGCAGAAAAACACATTTTGGTATATTAATAGCATATACGGTGGAATCTAGAAAAATGGTAAGAGATAACCCACTTTCATGGCAGGATAGAGACACAGACATAGAGAACAAACATTTGGACACTGAGGGGGAAAGGGGGAATAGGGTAAGTTGGGAGTTGCCTTTGACATATATATAGAGCTACGTAGAAAAATAACTAACTAATGATAACCTACTGAATAGCACAGGGAACTCTCCTTAATGCTTTGTGGCAACCTGAATGGAAGGAAATCCAAAAGAGAGGGGCTATGTGTGTGTGTCTGTGTGTGTATATACACATATATGCATGTATGTACATATATATACACACAAAGATGTATATACACACACAGAGACATATATATCAGATCAGATCAGTCACTCAGTCATGTCTGACTCTTTGCGACCCCGTGAATCGCAGCACGCCAGGCCTCCCTATCCATCACCAACTCCTGGAGTTCACTCAGACTCATGTCCATCGAGTCAGTCATCTGACTCATCATCTAGCCATCTCATCCTCTGTTGTCCCCTTCTCCTCTTGCCCCCAATCCCTCCCAGCATCAGAGTCTTTTCCATTGAGTCAACTCTTCGCATGAGGTGGCCAAAGTACTGGAGTTTCAGCTTTAGCATCATTCCTTCCAAAGAAATCCCAGGGCTGATCTCCTTCAGAATGGACTGGTTGGATCTCCTTGCAGTCCACGGGACTCTCAAGAGTCTTCTCCAACACCATAGTTCAAAAGCATCAATTCTGCAGCGCTCAGCCTTCTTCACAGTCCAACTCTCACATCCATACATGACCACAGGAAAAACCATAGCCTCGACTAGATGAACCTTTGCTGGCAAAGTAATGTCTCTTCTTTTCAATATGCTATCTAGGTTGGTCATAACTTTCCTCCCAAGGAGTAAGCGTCTTTTAATTTCATGGCTGCAGTCACCATCTGTAGTGATTTTGGAGCCCAGAAAAATGAAGTCTGACACTGTTTCCCCATCTATTTCCCATGAAGTGATGGGACTGGATGCCATGATCTTCGTTTTATGAATGTTGAGCTTTAAGCCAACTTTTTCACTTTCCAATTTCACTTTCATCAAGAGGCTTTTTAGTTCCTCTTCACTTTCTGCCATAAGGGTGGTGGAATCTGCATATCTGAGGTTATTGATATTTCTCCTGGCAATCTTGATTCCAGCTTGTGTTTCTTCCAGTCCAGTGTTTCTGATGATGTACTCTGCATATAAGTTAAATAAACAGGGTGGCAATATACAGCCTTGACGAACTCCTTTTCCTATTTGGAACCAGTCTGTTGTTCCATGACCAGTTCTGACTGTTGCTTCCTGGCCCACATACAAATTTCTCAAGAGGCAGATCAGGTGGTCTGGTATTCCCATCTCTTTCAGAATTTTCCACAGTTTATTGTGATCTACACAGCCAAAGGCTTTGGCATAGTCAATAAAGCAGAAACAAATGCTTTTCTGGAACTGTCTTGCTTTTTCCATGATACAGAGGATGTTGGCAATTTGATCTCTGGTTCCTCTGCGTTTTCTAAAACAAGCTTGAACATCAGGAAGTTCATGGTTCACATATTGCTGAAGCCTGGCTTGGAGAATTTTGAGCATTAATTTACTAGCGTGTGAGATGAGTGCAATTGTGTGGTAGTTTGAGCATTCTTTGGCATTGATACACACACATTTATATATATATATATATATATATATATATATATATATACACACATACACACACAGATATATATATACACACACCCACACACATATATACAGACACACACATTTATATATATATACACACACAGATATATATATACACACACACACACAAATATATATATATATATATATATACATACACACACACACACACACACACACACACACATATGGCATTAGGTGAATAGTGAGGAATGGAGATTAATGAGATTCATTCTCCCAGTCACACTATGAGCTAAACTCACGGAGCTTTGCTAACACACACACATATATATACACACACACACATACATATATACACACACACACACACACACACACACACACACATATATATACATACACACATATATATACCCACACAAACATATATGCTGATTCATTTTTCTGTACAGTAGAAACTAACACAGCTCTATCAAGTAACTATTTTGCAATAAAATTAATTTTAAAAAATACAAAATAAAGGATGGGTAGTGAGAAGCTGCATGGGATCAACATCAAGTCTGAAAGGCCCCTGACTGATGCTGTAGGACCCCTGAATCTGCCACAGGCTCTGCTCAGCGTGGGGTCTCTGCAGCCTCCTTTGCAACATCAGAGGAGCAGGGTTCTCTCGAGGCTCCAGGGCAGATGACTAGCCTGTAGTCTTTGAATCGCAGCCAGGGCCTGACGCTGTGGCTCTTCTGTCTGTTACAAAACACACTTTTCATGGATTCACTGATACGGAGACCCCAAGTGTGCATCCTGAATTAGATTCTGATGCTTTCAGAGTCAAGATAGTCAGACCTCTGCCAGGAAAGTGCACAGCTATCTTGTTGACAGTTTGTTCAGATTAACGAAAAGAGCAAGACACACTTCAGTAAATCAAGCCAGGGGGACTATTTAAAGGAAGCAGAGGAAGCTGGTGACCCTGGACAGATGTAAGGACTAAATCTGTAGTTCCTTTCTCAGAGAAGACTGAGTTGAGTGAAAGGGGCAGTGACCCTAGTAGCAGAGGCTAGGGTGACTGGCTCACGACAATTCATTAAGTTCTACCTCTGCTGAGGTTGCTATTCTATACATGTGTGTTTTACAAACAAATATTTTGTAAAAATAACAGATTTTAAAACTTTAATGAAAAACCTTACCTATAAACATTGAACATACAGATACATACAGAACTTGTAGATAAAACTAGATAAAACTAATACTAAATCTATACAACAAAACAACTGAAGCTGTACTAAATGAGGGCCCTCAGGAAAGAAGCAGTGAGGCCTCCCCTAATCTGATCCAAATGAGGCTCCTCGTGCTGTGTGGGCTCCACCGCCTCTGGGGTCCAGGATGGGGTCCAGATCCAGGTCTTCAGGGATTCAGATGAGAGCCTGCAACGACAACACAGGTGATGGAGTCCCTGGGAGGTGCAGAGTCAGACGGAGGAAGGCTCCCTGGGGAGGGTGAACAGGACCCAGAAGACTTCCCAGGATCTAGACTTGGCTTTGGGGCTCAGATCTTCAGGGCGCTGGGTCTGTTTGCTGCTCTTTGTTGAGGGTGTTGTCTGTGAGTGGGAAGCATTTAAAAATGCCCCACAGGAGCAAGTACACCTGAGCACCTGGCCAGCAATGTTCAACTGATGGGTCCCCTGGACAGTGAGACTCAGGTGGAAGAACAGGGGACTCGGATTCAGGACTAAAACCTTGGGCCCCCCTTCCCTCTAGGCCCTGGGAGGAGCAGGGATCAGATGACACAGTGGGTAGGAGAACCTGTTCACCCATCCTACACTCAATACAACTGCTCCTGAGACCTGAGCACTGGAAATGGACAGACACATAGGGTCTCTATTTTCCTGAATAATCATTTCTAACCCCCAGCCAAACTCTCCTGAGGTTTATGATTTTAAATTGTTATTATGTTGTTATAATATAAAGGTACATTTTATTTGTTTAGCATATTACAACATTAAAATTTGAGAGAAGACACTGCTTTTTAAACAGTAATAAAACAAGATATGTTATTAAGGACAGAATTGGAAAAAAAAAAAAAAAAAAGGAACATGAGTAAGTTAAATCCTGCCACTTATCCCAAGTATGCTGCTCAGTCATTTCAGTCATGTTCGAGTCTGTGCAACCTTATGGATGATAGCCCACCAGGCTCCTCAGTCACTGGGATTCTCCAGGAAAGAATACTGGAGTGGGTTGCCATTACCTTCTCCAGTCTATCTTCCCTACCCAGAAGTTGAACCCGAGTCTCCTGTGTCTCCTGCATTGGCAAGTGGGTTCTTTACCACCAGCACCACCATCCCAAGTGCACACGGCACTGAGTTGATTTCTGGTGATTCTTAAGTTGGAATTGGACACATACACAGAAGAATCTACACAACCACTAACTTCAGGTTAAGAAAAGGTACCTGAGCTGACCCAGGACCCCAGGGTTCCAGATCCTGAGGGACCCCAGACTCAGACACCCCCAGGCTCGCTGGGACTCTCAGGGCCAGGGAGCACACACAGGGAGGCAGAGCTGCCAGGTGACTCCCTGACTGCACGAGCTCTGGGCGCCCGTGTCTCTTTCACTCTGTTCCCTGGAGCCCAGGACTGGGGAGGGTGGGGCCACCCGAACCTCTCTCTGCAGCTGGTGATGAACTAGGGATTCCCCCTGCTGCCTTTGGGGTGTTGGAGGGCAGAGCTGGGTCCTGCAGAGGGAGATGAGGAAGCCCCCAGTGGGGATCTTCAAAAAGAACACGCTGGAACAGCAGCTCCTGGACTGCACACAGTGGCCCCACAGTGCCCCCAGCCTCCCTGCAAATGTAAGAGCTGCCGGAGGAGCCAGCCCAGCAACCTCGGGGATGTCTGTGGATGGGACCTGTGCCCTGGGGAGACGTGCTAAGGGCATCCTCCACTCATCAGTGCGGATTGTTACCACCCTCTTGTCTCCACTTTTGTGGTCACACTCAGCAGCAGACCCCAGGGTTTTTGCTCATGTTTCTGAAGCACCAAGTGAGCTGGGGTCATGATGGAGACACATGCCCTCGTCTGCCTCACCTTTTCAACTCGGGCCCCACGTTCACACTTCCTCCTGGTCTTTTTCATCATCACTGATGACATTTTTGCCATTCTCCAAAGAGCTGATTAGAGAGTTGTCTGACATCTGGAAAGAAGAGATCAGTCAGGCAGGTCCCAGAGCAGGAAAGCAATCATATGGAGTAGCTCAGGGCAGTGCAGACTTCATGGGGCTCCTTCAGCTTTGTGGGTCCAGCCCTGCTGACTACAGCCTCAACTCCTGCTCAGGCCACTCATGGTGACAAAGCCAGGTTCAAGGGTGTAGACGTGAGGTCAGGAGCCAGGGCAATGCTAAGAAAATGGGGGAAGAGGGCTGCAGACAGATTTCATAGATTTTATATAAGCTTTCAGAACCCTAAGTGCCTACAAGACACCAAGTCCTCCAGAAGGTTAATCACAAAAAGTTGGAAAGAGGAGATGGGGAAGGGTTACAAGGAAGAGTCTATGGATCAGAGAAAGATAAAATTTTTGAAAGATATGGAAGAAGAAATAAATGACCTCAGTATTCTTGCTCACTGTCTCTGAATCTTCATCATCTGCCATGTACTCGTCTGGTGTCTGAGGGCAGCAGTCATATGGAGAGGCTGTGGGAAAGCAAATGGGAGACTTAGAGTCAGGATATGACCAGGGGACCCTGATGCTCCTCACAGCCTGGCTTTGGGACCCCTGGAGTACTTGCCTCAAGGACCTCAGAGTTTCATCTCTGCAATGAAAAAGTGGGTCTCTGACCTCCAACATCCTGTTGCCACCCTCAAATTGTCTACATGTGACCACAAATGAGGCCGTGACAACCTGTTCCTCCTCCAGGCGGTCACTGTCTCCATGCTTCTCTGCCCATGACCTCGCTTGCCTCTTTCTCCCACTATTTCCTCTCTCTTCTTTCCTCATTTCTCTCCTCTTGTCCCTGGTCCTTTCCTTCCTCCTTGAACCTCCACCAACCCTAGAGTTCTCCAACAGGGGCACATTGGAAGAAGGACCATGGGTGTATGATCAACATCTCCAATCAGCCCATTATTGAATTAACCAATCCATCCCTCCCAGGGAGGACTTGGCATGGATCTGAGAGTGTTTTGACCCCTGTGGGAGGGAAGGACAAAAATTCCACGCAACAGAGATTCTCCCCTTGACTGGGGTGACCTGAGGTATCTGGGAGATGCTTAATGTTCAGAGCAACACCTCAAGTTCCCAAACCCTTAGAGAGGACAGAGGCAAACGCTTCCAGTTTCATTTAGCCAGAATGCTGTGGCAAGGGTCCTCTATAAACACCTGGTAGCTTCCGGGTTTGCACTGAGACTTGGAAAATTGGAGGGATGAAACCTGGGAAGGTGTAAGGAAAGGACAGAGGATGGTGCAGGCCTGGGATTGGGAAGAAGGGGAAGGACTCTCTGGATGCAGCAGTGGGTTATGAGAGCAGAAGTGACCCCAGGACCTGCTGCCCTGGGACTGCTCAATCCCAGGAGAGCAGGTCAGCAGGGCTGTGAAAGCAACTGTGTGAAGAAGCCCTGTGGCCCCTTCACAGACTAGAATCTGCAGCCATGGAGGCTCTCTAGGAGCAGCTGGATGTGGACTTCTCACGTGGAAGCACATCAGCCTTGGCTGGTGCAGAGGGCTGTGTTGAGCTCCAGGAGACCGAGTCCAGAGAGGGACACTAGGACCTGTGTGCTGTGACTCATCCACCCTGGGAGCGACCTCTACATGAGGAATTAACAGTGAAGGCAAACATGAGGGGAAGTCACAAGTCCTGAAAGCTCAGGAGGAGAGAGTTCACATCTCACACACTACCTCACATGAGCTACAAGTACCAGGTTTCCAGTGTCAAGTGGCAATGACAGTTTTGTGCCCACTAGGATATGGCCATCATAGTTCAACATGAAATAGAAAACAGACTTCAGTGCACAATACCCGAGATGTGCTGACCAGAGACCAGGCTTCCATACTAGTGGAAAAGCAGAAAAGAGCAGCTCTTATGGGCAAAATAATTTTTGAAGAGTAAAGGAACAAAAGGTGTTTATAAACAGAGCACAATGCAAGTCCAGGACACGATTTCTCTATCATATCATGAAAATATGAAAATAGTAAGTCAGAACTGTACACAGAGTTCCTTCTTCCTAATTTAATGTTCACCTTCCTTAGGCTCCAAGCAGGATATTTAACCCTAAAGTTCCAGGAAGCCTCTCCCATCAGATCCCAACTGAATATTGTTTCCTGCCCGTGTCCCCTTCCTCATCACTGCACCAAATGCTCTCCACAACACATTCCATAGGAACACAACCAGGAGCAACAAGGTGATTAGATGAGCGACTCACCCACTTCTGCCCCAGTTGAGGCCCTGCTGGCTCTCACAGCATCACCCTGAACTTTTTCCTAGGATACTAGAAAGACACTTCACCATGGATAGCAGATGGCAGTCATCTGTGCTCTGTGCAGTCAGAGTCCTTCAATAAGACACTGATCTCAGTTGCAAACCTAAAGATAGAGATGGTGAAAGAGTGAATTCCAACCTCTCACTTCTACAGGCCCATTAGACTTCTCACCTTCATGCTAACCAACCTGAAATTCCAAGTGTTTTTGACACCTGTAAAACATGCCTTTAAGCAAATTATAACAGTCACATCTGGCTAGTGGCTACCACACTATAACACACAACAACCACTATATCTGTTTATACACGTGCATGTGCTTAGTCACTGAGTCATGTTCAACAATTTGTGACCCTATGAACTGTAGCCCACCAGGCCCCTCTGTTATGGATTTCTCCAGGCAAGAACACTGGAATGGGTGGTCATTTCCTTCTTTAGGGGATCTTCCTGACCCAAGTTTCAAATCCAGGTCTCCTGCATTGCAGGTGAATTCTTTACTGTCTGAGTCACCAGGGAAGATTGAATGAATCTTGAGATCAGTACCACTTGTTCTAACACTTCTGATAAATTGTGGTAGAATAGTTTTTGGAATGCCAGGGGACTTTGTTACAAGGGAGGATATAGGGCTTTCCAGGTGGCTCAGTAGTAAAGAATCTGCCTGCCAATAGAGGAGACATGGCTTGAATCCTTGGGTTGGGAAGAGGCTTTTGAGGAGGATATGGTGAACCACTTTAATATTCTTCCCTGGAGAATACATGGACAGAGGAGCCTGGTGGGATATGGGTCCATGGGATCTCAAAGGGTCAGACAAAACTGAGTGACTGAGAATGCAAGGCTATATATAGGATGTTACCAACCCTCTGTTATTTTCCCTCTCCTGATTATTTCCTCTGCAATTTCTGGCCATTTCAAGATGGCTGTTTGCTGATAGATTAACAAAGACAAGACTTCAGCCCCATGAAAGTATTTAGCCTGAGGGGCTAAGAGAGGGATGTGATGCTCTACTGGTTTCCATGGTAACCAATTTAACCAAGGAGCCAACCTGCTGTTCATTCCCACTGTAACTGGTAGACTCCCAATCCCCCCGAGTGAAGAATGCTGCAGCTGCTGTCTTCTGCCTGTCCCCTGCTATCCACAGTGGGTGTCTCTCCAGGATCCTTTTACTTCAGACATGGAAATCATCCCATCTATTAAACCTTTGATATCTCTGTCAACTCTGGGATCTTTCTTTGGTCTCAAGTCTAGATAAGCACAGGACTTGCAGGCCTGTGAATTGTACCCCAACAGTTTCTGTAGAGCATCCGACTGGCTTGATTTGATGATTCATTTGTAGGTATTTCCTGGGCTCATGCACACATCCCAGGTACTCATGAGCCTTTGGGACACTGAAATAGCAATGTCAACACCCAAATCTTAGAGGAATTCCCAGCAGGTATTCCTCTTGAGGGAACAGGTATGGATACAGGGCCCAGGGCACCTGAGCTGAATATCATCAGAGAAGAGGTGAGGAGGAAGGGAGAGACACTGTGTCTCCTCACAAGCCCATCCCTCCACCACTGACTCTGAGATCAGGGAAGGAGGGATACAGGGCCTTCAGAGAGACACGAACAGCACACTGAACGCTACACGCCACACTGAGAGAGTGACTCAAGGATGAGGAATTGACATGACATTCCATGCTCATAGACTGGAGACTTAGTACTATTGACATTTCTGCAGTACCTAAACCTAAGTAAAGAATCATTGCAACACCAATCAAAATATTAATGTCATTTTCATAGAAATAGAAAAAACAATTCCAAAAATATGTATGGAACCACAAAGAACTCCAAATAGACAAATTGATCTTGAGAACAAAGATCAAAGTATCTCACCTCTTGACTTCAAAACACATTACAAAGTTACTGGAATCAAAGGTGTATGATACTGACATAGAAATAGATGCATAGCCCTAAATACCAGAATAAAAAACAAACAAACAAGTAAACTCATGGATACAAGGTGAAATAAAATTTATGAAGGTTCTAAGACAACAAAATAGGGAAAGGGTAGTCTCTTCAACAATCAGTAGGATGAAAAGTTAACCTACAGAAAAATTGCAAACCATATATCACATTAGGAGCTCATACTCAAAATATATCAGAAAATCCCAAAGCTCAAATGCAAAACAAACAAAAAAATAAAAGGTAAACAAATGAGTTGAGGAGTGTGCAAAGATGGTGATCAAAACCACCTGGAGCTTTGGTCTGGAGGGAGTAGTGGTTCTAAGGGGAGCAGTCACCCCAGGTCCTGCTGCTCTGAGTCTCTGACCTAGGTCTGGTCAGTCCCAGGAGACCAGATCAGCAGGACTGCTAGAGCAAATGTGTAAAGAAAGCCAGCAGCCCCTTCACAGTCTCTAGAATCTGTGGACATGCTGGTCTCTAGGGGCAGCTGCACATGGACTGCTCTCATGCAACACAGCATCCTTGGGGAGGTGTGGTGCTGAGATGAGCTCCAGGAGACTCAGCCCAGGCAGGGACACCAGAGCACATGAGCTTTGACTCATCCAACCCTAAGAGCACCCTTCATACAAGGAACAAACAGTGAGGACAAATATGAAGGGAAACCACAAGTCCTGAAAATGCAGAGGGAGATGGGTTCACATCTCACCCACCACCTGACACTCACTGCCAGAACTTGGTCTCCAGTGTCAAGTGACCGTGAGAATTTTGTGTTCATAGCATGTGGCCATCATAGGAGAATTTAAACAAAAAGCCAAAGTTCCTTGTACATAAAACCCTGCAGGTATTGACCAGAAGCCAAGCTTTCACATTTAGCAGTGAAAGGACAAGGAAAGAGTAGTCTTGTCGGAAAGGAGGTTTTTAAATGGACAAACAAAAAGAGATGTCTTGAAGCACAGCATGATATAGCACATGATCACATGGGTCTATAAAATCATTAAAATATGAAAAGAACAAATAAAAAGTCTACGCATATTTCCTTCTACTTCCTCAGTTGATATTCACCTTCCTTCATCTCCTAAGAGTTAAATGTAACTCAAGTGGTCCTGGAACCCTCTCCCTGTTAACCCCACCTGAGAGTTGTTCCCTACCTGAGTTCTCTTCTGCATCACTGTTGCTAATATTTTCCAGGAAGCAGTCTGCAGAAAGACAACCAGGAGCAATAATACAGTTATTATACAAGTTGACCCACCCATTTCTCCTCCTCAGCTTGGCTCACACAGCATCGCCCTGGTCTTTCTTCCAGGTTCACAGACCTCCCCTGTGTTTGTGGAGTCAGAGCCTTTCAAAAAGATGTCGATCCCAGTGCAAAATTTCATATGAGAGAGAGATGCTGACAGAATCACATTGTAACCTTACACTTCTACAGGCCCAACATAGCTTTTACATTCAAGCTTACAAAGCTGAAATTCCAACAGTTATGGACACACTGGAGATATGGCTACTCTGATCAACAAATGTGTGTTTTTTGTGATTTTTTAAAAATATGTTAATTATTGTTTGAAATATGTTAATTATAGATAGGGAGATCTGACGACTGCCTACTACATTGGAAAGTTCAGCTCTCATAGCTCCAAAGACAAGGAAAAGGCAATTAATTGCCTCTTCAGGTTTTTCTCTATTGTAGACAATTTGATGCCCTGATGAGATCATTCATATATAGGTATACCAGGGGCTCTTGAACCTAGGCCAGGGATTGGGAGAGTGCTTGTGAACATTAAAATAGTAAGATGAACACTCAGATTCAAAGCAAATTCCCTGTAGGGGGCTCACTTGTAGGCAGTGGTGAAGGGCATGGCCCAGAGCTCCTGTCTGACAAGTAACTAGAGAGTAGGTACAGAAGGGAGGGAAGGGACATTCACAGTCTTCAAAAGCCCATCTTTCCCATCCTTGACTCTAGAGGTCCCAAGCAAGGCAACACAAAAGGCCCCTTAGGAAGTGAAAGATTTGTGCACTGAAAACCATAGAATGCTTTTGAAAGAAAGATGAGACAAGTAATCAGAATACCATACTATATTCATTGACTGGAACATTTAGTGTTGTTGACCTTCCTATACTCCTAAAAGTGATGTACATATATATTGAAACCACTCACAAAGTCTCATGTCATTTTCATAAAAATGGAAAGAAAAAATCCCCAAATACTGAAATTTATGCAACCGAAGAGAAACCCAAAGAACAAAACTCATCTTAAGAGCAAAGAACGACAATGGGGTGTTCAGGCTTCCTGAATTCAAAACAGGTAAGAATGCCACAGTAGTCAAAACTAGTACAGCCACTATGGAGAACAGTGTGGAGATTCCTTAAAAAACTGGAAATAGAACTGCCTTATGATTCAGCAACCCCACTGCTGGGCATACACACTGAGGAAACCAGAAGGGAAAGAGACACGTGTACCCCAATATTCATCACAGCACTGTTTATAATAGCCAAGACATGGAAGCAACCTAGATGTCCATCAGCAGATGAATGGATAAGAAAGCTGTGGTACATATACACAATGGAGTATTACTCAGCCATTAAAAAGAATACATTTGAATCAGCTCTAATGAGGTGGATGAAACTGGAGCCTATTATACAGAGTGAAGTAACCCAGAAGGAAAAACATAAATACAGTATACTAACGCATATATATGGAATTTAGAAAGAGGGTAACAATAACCCGGTGTACGAGACAGCAACAGAGACACTGATGTATAGAACAGTCTTATGGACTCTGTGGGAGAGGGAAGATTTGGGAGAATGGCAATGAAACATGTAAAATATCATGTAAGAAACG
The DNA here is from genome assembly GCF_002263795.3 of Bos taurus. Classification (NCBI taxonomy): domain Eukaryota; kingdom Metazoa; phylum Chordata; class Mammalia; order Artiodactyla; family Bovidae; genus Bos; species Bos taurus. The sequence continues at coordinate 13,272 of NW_020191277.1, forward strand.
AGTTGCCAGTCCAGGTTCGATGCACGATGCTGGATGCTTGGGGCTGGTGCACTAGGACGGCCCAGAGGGATGGTATGGGGAGGGAGGAGGGAGAAGGGTTCAGGATGGGGAACACATGTATACCTGTGGCGGATTCATTTTGATATTTGGCAAAACTAATACAATTATGTAAAGTTTAAAAAAAAAAAAAAAGATAAGCATAAAAAAAAACCAAAAAACAAAACTGTGTTCCACCTGCAGCAAAATAGGCAGAGACACCAATGAATCATAAGGAGGGAATCTTGAATAAATTCACACATGTGAGGCCAAATGATCTTTGCCAGGGTTCTAAAATGACAAATAAAGAAAAGATGGTCTCTTCAACAATCAACAGAAAGGCTACTGATGGAATGAGAGGAAGTATCTGCAAACTTTGCATCTGAATAAGGGGCCAATATCCAGAATATATAGCAACTACTACAACTCAGCTTCAAAACAACAAAAGGCAAATAACTGACTTTTAAAAATGTGTAAAGGCTTCAATAGATATTTTTTCATAGAAGACAGAGAAGTGATCAATATACATAGGAATAGTCCTCAACATCAGTAAGTATTAGTGAAATGGAAACCACGTCAAACCACCTTTCAGGTTGTGTATTTTAAAAAGAATGTGAAAGATTTTGGCAACAGTGTAGCAAACTGGAAATTTTGTACCTATTGGTAAGAATGTAAAATGACATAGCCATTACGGAACAGTTTGGAAGTCCCTCAAAATATTATTAAGAGACTGATCTAAGATCCAGGAATCACTCTTTTGAGTTTATGTCCAAAGAAGATAAAATGAGAATGTTCAGGAGATATCTACAATCACATATCCATTGCCATATTGTACACAAAATCTAAGAAAACCGCCCAGTGTCTACGGGCAGATAAATAAAAAAGAAAATGGGGTGTACACATACACTGGAAGCCTTTCAGCATTTAATAATGAAGGATACCTTGTCATTCGCAGCACTGTGAATGAAGCTCGAGGATACTGGTAAGAGTGAAATAAGGTAGTCAATGAAGGACAAATACTGCACAATTCCATTTGCCTGAGGTTTCTAAAGGAAAATTCAGATAAGCAGAGAGTGGAAGGGTGGTTCCAAGAACTGGGAGGAGGCTGACAGAGGGATTATCTGTTTAATGGTTATAAAATTTTTGTTGCAGGATGGAGAAGTTCTAGACACAAGCTGAACAACACAGTGCACTGAATTAATAGGACTGACTGGACACTTCAAAGCTTAAGAGGCAAAGCTGGCCTGAACTTCATCTATGCTTTTAAGTTCCTCCTTTCTCAGACTCCTCTAGACCTGGGTGTGGCATGTGGGTACCACCAGGGATCCCTGCAGAAGGAAGGAGCCTCCCCAGTACTGGGGGTCATGATTGAAGGAGAAAGATTCATTCTGAGGCTCTAATAGGAAAGAGTTTGAATGATGGAAATGGCAGATGAATCATGACCAATCAAAATGATATAAGACCTAGTAAGAAATGGGATTTATGACTAAATGAAGGTGTAATTGGCCCAGGAGGGGGATACTAAAACACAGTTTTGTTTTCTATGAATTGTATAGGGCTTCACTGGTGCCTCAGTGCTTAAGAATCTACATGCTAATGCAGGAGATACGAGCTCAATCCCTGGTCTGGAAAGATTCCAAATGCTTTGGAGAAACTAAACCCGTCAGTGCACCACAAGGACTGAGCCGTGTTCTAGAGCCCAGGAACCACAAGTGCTGAGCCCACCTTCCAAAACTACTGAAGCCCAAGAGCCCTAGAAGCCATGCTCTGCAACAAAAGACGCTGCTAAAGTGATACACCTACGCACAACTAGAGAGATGCCCTCATTCTCCACAAGCAGAGAAAACCCTGCAGAGCAATGAAGACCCAGCAGAGCCAAGAAGAAATTCAAGAAAAATTAAAAAGACTCCAGGGTAAACATTTTCCTGGGTAGTGATGAGATTTGTCTTTCAGGGTATTGGATGTTCACTTGGTATAAAATCAATGGATACAGTGAATGTGTATACTTGGTTTAATTTTTATGTACATACTCGTTAATGGTACATGGTGATGGGAAATTTTTTGGGGGGAAGTTGACACCAGTAACAGTGATGTTTAAGGTGACAAATATTGAGGAAAGCACAAGACAGAAAATTCACAGACACATGGAGAATCACACTATTCATTACACACAGAGACACACCCAGTCCCATGGACACAAACCTACACTATTAACCATAGTACAGCTTCCTCCTGGAACTATAGTAATCAGCCACATTGCTCTACTTATACATTACTTTCTATCACTAGGGCCCCTATACTCATTGCCAGCAGGAATTTGGAATCAGTTTGGCCTCTACACTAAAACCGGAGAGAAAGCCCCAACTTTCTCATCTACAAAGTTTTTCTCCCAAAGTGAATGATTCTACAATACATACCATTTTCACATTCTGAAAGGGCCACCTGCAAGTACAGAAGAGAAGACACTATGAGGATAAGATCACATAGATGCACACTCTTTGGTTCATTTAGTGACAGTTCCTGATGAAGAACAGTGGTGGAGTTCAGCAATATCAGAACACACATACTCAGGATGAAAGGCAAGATCTTTGCCTGGAGGATGGAACTTCTAAGATCGTTTGGGTTGGAAATTGCAGAATTCTTTTCTTAGAGGAAATCTGACTGCAGGAGAGAGAAATCTGTACTCAACAGGATGTAATGGATGCTAACAATTTTAATATCCTGTGGACTGAGGCATCATGATCTGGTAATAAGTATCTCACTCTACATTATCCCAACCAGGGAAATCGTCTCTATCTGAAATGAACACCTTCAAAGACTCATAACCGAATTCTACTCAAAAAGAAATGAAACAGTATTTCTATCTCAGACCAGAAAAAAATAAAAAATAAAAAGAACTTTCCTTGGAGACACATGGAGTCTCTTTGGTCCTGTCACAAGTTGGGTTGACTGGCAGGTCCTCAGTGAAACCTAGGGGACACAGAGTAGCTGTTAGAATGCTAGAGAGGAGGCTGAGGAATCATGCAGGATTTTTTCTCTTTGTGTGGACATGGGGTGTGTGTATGGATGTGGGAGGTTAATAAGCATGGACTGAACGTGTGTTCCTCCATCCTCTTGGAGGAGGAAGGAAAGTAAAGGAGAGGAGGAAGCAAATGAAAACACATCTTTGGCTTTCTAGCTAGAGGAATCTAATCAACATGAAATATTCAATCTAAAAAATGGAAAACTCTAAAATGTGTGTACTCTTCAATGAAAGAAACCCATGACTCCTCCTGCTCGTTTGCTGCTGCTGCTGCTAAGTCACTTCAGTATGTCAGACTCTATGAGACCCCATAGATGGCAGCCCACCATTTGAGCTCCTGCTAAATCGCCACTGTCTCCTGATTTTTTCCCAGATCACTCTTCCTCCGAGATCCACAGTTGCTGCTACTCTGTTCATCATGTTTCTATGAGACTTTGTACTTGATTTAAAGTAAAACTCTGTTAGAGGACTGAAATCAATCCTGGGCAAAGAATGCTATTCTATTAATTCACTAATTACTTGTCTTAGAGAAAATCAAATAAACAAGATTTTATATTATTGAATTCCTACCATTTAAAAATAGCTATTATGAATAATATAGTATTTTTCTATCAATATTCGTTTTCTATACAGTGTGTACATGCCCACTGAGCCAGTAGCTGCCCATACTCACAGGGGCCATCTGTTTAGTGGGACAGCTGATTATAGAAAGCACAGTTCCTCCACCAGGTTTTCCCTGGGGAGCTAGAGGGACAAGTAGCTCTTAGGACACAGGTGAGGCTACTCACCAGTCACTCAGCTTTTTTTTTTTTTTTTTTGATAGGGACAAGGGGTGAAGTGTATGCATGAAGGGGTAAGTAACTATGGACTAAGCTGCAGTTGAATCATCCTCTTTGCTGGATGAAGGAGAACAAATGAGAGGAGCAGGAAAGAAGTGAAAGAGAGCCTCTGCATTTTAACAAGTGATCTAATAATAACCTAAACAGTGGGGAAAAAAGCAACACTAAAATGCATTCCAGCTTTAAATGACAGAGATGAACATCCCTCCTGCTTGTTTGGAGCATCTGCTAAATCAGTCCAGCATTTCTTCCTAGATCACTCCCTCCCCAGGATGCAAAGTTGCAGCTATTGAAATGAACAAGTTTTCTGTGAGATTTTGTTCTTGATTAAAAGCAAGCTCTATTAGAGGACTGAATTCAATG
>NW_020191278.1:0-54204 GCF_002263795.3 Bos taurus
ACTGATCACATGACTATCATGTAGTGATCACGTGACTTAATGGCGCTGATCATGTGACTGATCATGCGCTGATCATGTTTGCTATCATACACTGATCATGTGCCTCGGGAGGCAATAAACAAAGAGCTGAGTAGGCACGAATCATACAGTCAGCAGGCAATAATCATGGAACTCAGCTGTGAGGAATCATGCTGCTCAGCTGGCAATAATCAAGCAGCTGAGCAGGCAGGAATTACGCAGCACAGCTGGCAATTGTCAAGCAGATGACAGGCAGGAATCGTGCAGCTCAGCTGGCAATTGTCAAGCAGATGAGCAGACAGTAATCACGCAGCTCAGCAGGCCCTGATCACGTGACTGAGCATGCACTGTTCACGTGGCTGATCATACACTTATCACGTGATTGATCATGCATTGATCACTTGGATATCATGCACTGATCACGTGGCTGATCATAGACTGCTCACGTAACTGATCATGCACACATCACGTGGCTATCATGCACTGCTCACGTGGCTCGTCAAAGAATGATCACGTAGCTACCATATACTGGTCACGTGACTGATCATGCACAGATCACGTAAATGATCATGCACTGTTCAAGTGACTGATCATGTACTGATCACGTGACTGATCATGCACTGATCACGTGGCTATCATGCTCTGCTCACGTGGCTGATCATGCAAGGATCACGTAGCAACCATGTACTGGTCACGTGACTGATCATGCACTGATCACGAAATTGATCCTGCACTGATCACGTGGCTCATCATGCAGTGATCACGTGGCTGATCACACATGTATCACGTGACTGATCATGCACTGATCACGTGGCTCTCATGCACTGATCATGTGGCTATCATGCACTGATCACGTGGCTATCATGCACTGATCACGTGGCTGATCACGCATTTATCACGTAGCAACCATGTACTGTCATGTGACTGATCATGCACTGATCACGTAATTGATCCTGCACTGATCACATGGCTTCATCAGCACTGATCCGTTTGGCTGATCACACACGTATCACGTGACTGATTCATGTACAGATCACGTAAATAATCATGAAGTGATCACGTGGCTATCCTGCACTGATCACGTGGATAACCATGCACTGGATCACGTGGCTGATCACACCACGTAATCACGTGACTGAATCATGCACTGATCACGTGGCTATCATGCACTGATCACTTGGCTGATCATGCAATGATCACGTAGCTGCCATGCATTGGTCACGTGACTGATCATGCACTGATCAGGTAACTGATCATGCACTGATCACGTGACTGATCATGCACTGATCACGTGACTGATCATGCCCAGATCACGTGACTGATCATGCACTGATCAGTGGCTATCATGCACTGCTCACGTGGCTGATCATGCAATGCTCACGCAGCTACCATGTACTGGTCACATGACTGATCATGCACTGATCACATAATTGATCATGCACTGATCACTGGCTTATCATGCATTCACATGTGACTGATCATGTGCTGATCATGTTTGGTGTCACACACTGATCCATGTGCATCTGCAGGCAATGAACAAATAGCTGAGTAGGCAGGAATCAGTCAGCAGGCTATAATCATGGAACTCAGCTTTGAGAAATATGCTGCTCAGCTGGCAATAATGAAGTAGATGAGGCCAGGCAGGACTTATGCAGCACAGGTGGCAATTGTCAAGGAGATGACAGGCCGAAAATCGTACAGCTCAGCTGGCAATTGTCAAGCAGATGAGCAGACAGTAATCACGCAGCTCAGCAGGCCCTGATCACGTGACTGAGCATGCACTGTTCACGTGGCTGATCACACTCCTATCACGTGAATAATCATGCACTGATCACGTGGCTCTCATGCACTGATCACGTGATGTGCATGCACTGATCACGTAATTGTATGCACTGCTCACGTGGCTATCATGCACTGATGACGTGGCTGATCATGCACTGATCACATAGCTATCTTGCACTGATCACTTGGCTGATCATACACTCATCACGGGACTGATCGTGCACTGATCACGGCACTATCATGCATTGTCTACATGACTCCACATGCACTGATCACGTGGATGATCATGCACTGATCACGTGACTGACCATGCACTGATCACGTGACTGATCATTCACTGATCACGTGGCTGATCATGCACTGATCACGTAATTGATCATTCACTGATCACTTTGGTTGATCATACACTGATCACGTGGCTGATCATACACTGATCACGTGACTGATCATGCACTGGTCACGTGACTGATCATGCACTGATCACGGGACTGATCATGTACTGATCACGTGACTGATATGCACTGATCACATTATTGATCATTGCACTATTCACGTGGCTGATCATGCAATGATCACTGGACTGACCATGCACTGATCACGTGACTGATATCTACTGATCAGTTGGCTATCATGCACTGATTACTTGGCTGATCATACACTGATCACGTGACTGATAATGCACTGATCATCTGGCATCATGCACTCATTACCTGGCTATCGTGCACTGATGCACGTGGTTGATCATGCACTGAATACCGTGACGGAGCATGGACTGATCACCATGACTATCGATGTAGTGATCACCGTGAGTTTATGGCTCTGATCAGGTGACTGATTCATGCGGCTGATCATGGTTGTTATCATACACTGATCATGTGCTCTGGAGGCAAAAACAAAGAGCTGAGTAAGGCACGAATCAAACAGTCAGCAGGCAATAATCATGGAACTCAGGTGTGAGGAATCATAGCTGCTCAGCTGGCAATAATCAAGCAGTTGAGCAGGCAGGAATTACGCAGCACAGCTGGCAATTGTCAAGCAGATGACAGGCAGGAATCGTGCAGCTCAAATGGCAATTGTCAAGCAGATGAGCAGACAGTAATCACGCCAGCTCAGCAGGCCCTGATCACGTGACTGAGCATGCACTGTTCACGTGGCTGATCATACACTGATCACGTGATTGATCATGCACTGATCACGTGGCTATCATGCACTGATCAGTGGCTGATCATGCAATGATCACGTAGCTACCATGCACTGGTCACGTGACTGATCATGCACTGATCACGTAATTAATCATCCACTGATCACGTGACTGATCATGCACTGATCATGTGGCTATCATGCACTGCTACTTGGCTGATCATGCAATGATCACGCAGCTACCATGACTGGTCACGTGACTGATCATGCACTGATGACGTAATTGATCATGCACTGATCATGTGGCTGATCATGCACTGATCACGTGACTGATCATGCACTGATCACGTGGCTATCATGCACTGATCACTTGCTGGTCATACACTGATCACGCAGCTACCATGTACTGGTCACGTGACTGATCATGCACTGATGACGTAATTGATCATGCACTGATCATGTGGCTGATCATGCACTGATCACTTGACTGATCATGCACTGATCACTTGGCTGATCATGCACTGATCACGTGGCTATCATGCACTTATCACATGGCTGGTCATACACTGATCTTATAGCTACCATGTACCGGTCATGTGAATGATCATACACCCATCAGGTTACTGATCATGCACTGATCACGTGACTGATCATGCAGTGATCACGTGGCTATCGTGCACTACTCACGTGGCTGATCATGCAATGATCATGTAGCTACCATGTACAGGTCACGTGAATGATCATACACCCATCAGGTGACTGATCATACACTGATCACGTAATTGATCATTCACTGATCAGGTGACTTATCATGCACTGTTCACGTGTATGATCATGCACTGATCACGTGACTGATCATGCACTGATCTCGTTGCTATCATGCACTGATCACGTCTATATCATGCACTGATCACATGACTGCCCATGCACTGATCACGTGGATGATCATACACTAATCATGTGAAAGATCATGCACTGATCACGTGGCTGATCGTGCACTGATACCGTGACTGAGCATGGACTGATCACATGACTATCATGTAGTGATCACGTGACTTAATGGCGCTGATCATGTGACTGATCATGCGCTGATCATGTTTGCTATCATACACTGATCATGTGCCTCTGGAGGCAATAAACAAAGAGCTGAGTAGGCACGAATCATACAGTCAGCAGGCAATAATCATGGAACTCAGCTGTGAGGAATCATGCTGCTCAGCTGGCAATAATCAAGCAGCTGAGCAGGCAGGAATTACGCAGCACAGCTGGCAATTGTCAAGCAGATGACAGGCAGAATCGGCAGCTCAGCTGGCAATTGTCAAGCAGATGAGCAGACAGTAATCACGCAGCTCAGCAGGCCCCTGATCACGTGACTGAGCATGCACTGTTCACGGGCTGATCATACACTTATCACGTGATTGATCATGCATTGATCACTTGGATATCATGCACTGATCACGTGGCTGATCATAGACTGCTCACGTAACTGATCATGCACTGATCACGTGGCTATCATGCACTGATCACGTGACTGATCATGCACTGATCACGTGACTGACCATGCACTGATCACGTGACTGATCATGCACTGATGAGTTGGCAATCATGCACTGATTACTTGGCTGATCATACACTGATCACGTGACTGATAATGCACTGATCATCTGGCTATCGTGCACTCATTACCTGGCTATCGTGCACTGATCCACGTGGTTGATGCATACACTGATCATCGAGACTGATCTTGCACTTGTCACGTCTGTATCAGGGCCACTGATCACCTGACTGCCCATGCACTGATCCACGTGGATAAACATACACTGATCATTGTCACAGATCCATGCAGTGCATCACACGGCTATCATGCACTGCTCACGTGGCTGATCATGCAATGATCACGTAGCTACCATGTACTGGTCATGTGAGTGATCATGCACTGATCACGTAATTGATCATACACTGATCAGGTGACTTATCATGCATGGTTCACATGGCTGATCATGCAATGATCACATAGCTACCATGTACTGGTCACGTGACTATCATGGACTGATCACGTAAATTGATCATGCACTGATCACGTGGCTGATAATGCACTAATCACGTGATTGGTCATGCACTGATCACGTGGCTGATCATGCACTGATCACGTGACTGATCATGCACACATCACGTGGCTATCATGCACTGCTCACGTGGCTGGTCATGCAATGATCACGTAGCTACCATATACTGGTCACGTGACTGATCATGCACTGATCACGTAATGATCATGCACTGTTCCCATGACTGATCATGTACTGATCACGTGGATTGTATGCACTGCTCACGTGGCTATCATGCACTGATGACGTGGCTGATCATGCACTGATCAAGTAGCTATCTTGCACTGATCACTTGGCTGATCATGCAATGATCACGTAGCAACCATGTACTGGTCACGTGACTGATCATGCACTGATCACGTAATTAATCCTGCACTGATCACCTGACTCATCATGCACTGATAAGGTGGCTGATCACACACATATCACGTGACTGATCCTGCACTGATCACGTGGTTATCATACACTGATCCCGTGGCTATCATGCACTGATCACGTGGCTATCATGCACTGATCACGTGGCTGATCATGCAATTATCACGTAGCTACCATGTACTGGTCTCGTGACTGATCTTGCACTGATCACGTAATTGATCATGCACTGATCTCGTGGGTATCATGCACTGCTAACGTGGCTGATCATGAAATGATCACGCAGCTACCATTACTGGTCACGTGACTGATCATGCACTGATCATGTGGCTGATCATGCACTGATCACGTGACTAATCATGCACTGATCACGTGACTAATCATGCACTGATCACGTGGCTATCATGCACTGATCACTTGGCTGGTCATACACTGATCACGCAGCTACCATGTACTGGTCACGTGACTGATCATGCACTGATCATGTGGCTGATCATGCACTGATCACGTGATTGATCATGCACTGATCACTTGGATATCATGCACTGATCACGTGGCTAATCATACAGTGTTCACGGGTCTGACCATGCACTTCTCACGTGGCTGATCATACACTGCTCACGTAACTGATCATGCACTGATCACGTAATTGATCATGCACTGATCACGTGGCTGATCATGCACTGAACACGTGACTGATCATGCACTGATCACGTGACTGATCAATCACTGATCACGTGGCTATCATGCACTGCTCACGTGGCTGATCATGCAGTGATCACGCAGCTACCATGTACTGGTTACATGACTGATCATGCACTGATCACCTGGGTTATCATGCATTCATCATGTGACTGATCATGTGCTGATCATGTTTGGTGTCACACACTGATCATGTGCATCTGGAGGCAATGAACAAAGAGCTGAGTAGGCAGGAATCAGTCAGCAGGCTATAATCATGGAACTCAGCTCTGAGAAATCATGCTGCTCAGCTGGCAATAATCAAGTAGATGAGCAGGCAGGAATTACGCAGCACAGGTGGCAATTGTCAAGGAGATGACAGGCAGGAATCGTGCAGCTCAGCTGGAAATTGTCAAGCAGATGAGCAGACAGTAATCACGCAGCTCAGCAGGCCCTGATCACGTGACTGATCATGCACTGATCATGTTTGCTATCATACACTGATCATGTGCCTCTGGAGGCAATAAACAAAGAGCTGAGTAGGCACGAATCAAACAGTCAGCAGGCAAAATCATGGAACTCAGCTGTGAGGAATCATGCTGCTCAGCTGGCAATAATCAAGCAGCTGAGCAGGCAGGAATTACACAGCACAGCTGGCAATTGTCAAGCAGATGACAGGCAGGAATCAGGCAGCTCAGCTGGCAATTGTCAAGCAGATGAGCAGACAGGAATCACGCAGCTCAGCAGGCCCTGATCACGTGACTGAGCATGCACTGTTCACTTGGCTGATCATACACTGATCCACGTGATTGATCATGCACTGATCACTTGGATATCATGCACTGATCACGTGGCTGATCATACACTGTTCACGTGTCTGACCATGCACTGATCACATGGCTGATCATACACTGCTCACGTAACTGATCATGCACTGATCACGTAATTGATCATGCACTGATCACGTGGCTGATCATGCAATGATCATGTAGCTACCATGTACTGGTCCCTTGAGTGACCATGCACTGATCACGTAATTGATCATGCACTGATCACGTGGCTGATCATGCACTGAACACGTGACTGATCATGCACTGATCACGTGGCTATCATGCTCTGCTCACGTGGCTGATCATGCAAGGATCACGTAGCAACCATGTACTGGTCACGTGACTGATCATGCACTGATCACGAAATTGATCCTGCACTGATCACGTGGCTCATCATGCAGTGATCACGTGGCTGATCACACATGTATCACGTTGACTGATCATGCACTGATCACGTGGCTCTCATCTACTGATCATGTGGCTATCATGCACTGATCACGTGGCTATCATGCACTGATCACGTGGCTGATCACGCAGTGATCACGTAGCAACCATGTACTGGTCATGTGACTGATCATGCACTGATCACGTAATTGATCCTGCACTGATCACATGGCTCATCACGCACTGATCCGTTGGCTGATCACACACGTATCACGTGACTGATCATGTACAGATCACGTAAATAATCATGAAGTGATCACGTGGCTATCCTGCACTGATCACGTGGATAACATGCACTGATCACGTGGCTGATCACACACGTATCACGTGACTGATCATGCACTGATCACGTGGCTATCATGCACTGATCACGTGGCTATCATGCACTGATCACTTGGCTGATCATGCAATGATCACATAGCTGCCATGCACTGGTCACGTGACTGATCATGCACTGATCAGGTAACTGATCATGCACTGATCACGTGACTGATCATGCACTGATCACGTGACTGATCATGCCCAGATCACGTGACTGATCATGCACTGATCACGTGGCTATCATGCACTGCTCACGTGGCTGATCATGCAATGATCACCCAGCTACCATGTACTGTTCACATGACTGATCATGCACTGATCACATAATTGATCATGCACTGATCACCTGGCTTATCATGCATTCATCATGTGACTGATCATGTGCTGATCATGTTTGGTGTCACACACTGATCATGTGCATCTGCAGGCAATGAACAAATAGCTGAGTAGGCAGGAATCAGTCAGCAGGCTATAATCATGGAACTCAGCTTTGAGAAATCATGCTGCTCAGCTGGCAATAATGAAGTAGATGAGCAGGCAGGACTTATGCAGCACAGGTGGCAATTGTCAAGGAGATGACAGGCCGAAATCGTACAGCTCAGCTGGCAATTGTCAAGCAGATGAGCAGACAGTAATCACGCAGCTCAGCAGGCCCTGATCACGTGACTGAGCATGCACTGTTCACGTGGCTGATCACACTCCTATCACGTGAATAATCATGCACTGATCACGTGGCTCTCATGCACTGATCACGTGATTGCGCATGCACTGATCACGTAATTGTATGCACTGCTCACGTGGCTATCATGCACTGATGACGTGGCTGATCATGCACTGATCACATAGCTATCTTGCACTGATCACTTGGCTGATCATACACTCATCACAGGACTGATCGTGCACTGATCACGGCACTATCATGCATTGTCTACATGACTCCACATGCACTGATCACGTGGATGATCATGCACTGATCACGTGACTGACCATGCACTGATCACGTGACTGATCATTCACTGATCACGTGGCTGATCATGCACTGATCACGTAATTGATCATTCACTGATCATTTGGTTGATCATACACTGATCACGTGGCTGATCATACACTGATCACGTGACTGATCATGCAATGATCACGTGACTGACCATGCACTGATCACGTGACTGATCATCTACTGATCAGTTGGCTATCATGCACTGATTACTTGGCTGATCATACACTGATCACGTGACTGATAATGCACTGATCATCTGGCTATCATGCACTCATTACCTGGCTATCGTGCACTGATCACGTGGTTGATCATGCACTGATACCGTGACTGAGCATGGACTGATCACATGACTATCATGTAGTGATCACGTGAGTTAATGGCTCTGATCATGTGACTGATCATGCGCTGATCATGTTTGTTATCATACACTGATCATGTGCCTCTGGAGGCAATAAACAAAGAGCTGAGTAGGCACGAATCAAACAGTCAGCAGGCAATAATCATGGAACTCAGGTGTGAGGAATCATGCTGCTCAGCTGGCAATAATCAAGCAGTTGAGCAGGCAGGAATTACGCAGCACAGCTGGCAATTGTCAAGCAGATGACAGGCAGGAATCGTGCAGCTCAAATGGCAATTGTCAAGCAGATGAGCAGACAGTAATCACGCAGCTCAGCAGGCCCTGATCACGTGACTGAGCATGCACTGTTCACGTGGCTGATCATACACTGATCACGTGATTGATCATGCACTGATCACGTGGCTATCATGCACTGATCACGTGGCTGATCATGCAATGATCACGTAGCTACCATGTACTGGTCACGTGACTGATCATGCACTGATCACGTAATTAATCATCCACTGATCACGTGACTGATCATGCACTGATCATGTGGCTATCATGCACTGCTACTTGGCTGATCATGCAATGATCACGCAGCTACCATATACTGGTCACGTGACTGATCATGCACTGATGACATAATTGATCATGCACTGATCATGTGGCTGATCATGCACTGATCACGTGACTGATCATGCACTGATCACGTGGCTATCATGCACTGATCACTTGCTGGTCATACACTGATCACGCAGCTACCATGTACTGGTCACGTGACTGATCATGCACTGATGACGTAATTGATCATGCACTGATCATGTGGCGGATCATGCACTGATCACTTGACTGATCATGCACTGATCACTTGGCTGATCATGCACTGATCACGTGGCTATCATGCACTTATCACATGGCTGGTCATACACTGATCTTATAGCTACCATGTACCGGTCATGTGAATGATCATACACCCATCAGGTTACTGATCATGCACTGATCACGTGACTGATCATGCAGTGATCACGTGGCTATCGTGCACTACTCACGTGGCTGATCATGCAATGATCATGTAGCTACCATGTACAGGTCACGTGAATGATCATACACCCATCAGGTGACTGATCATGCACTGATCACGTAATTGATCATTCACTGATCAGGTGACTTATCATGCACTGTTCACGTGACTGATCATGCACTGATCACGTGACTGATCATGCACTGATCTCGTTGCTATCATGCACTGATCACGTCTATATCATGCACTGATCACATGACTGCCCATGCACTGATCACGTGGATGATCATACACTAATCATGTGAAAGATCATGCACTGATCACGTGGCTGATCGTGCACTGATACCGTGACTGAGCATGGACTGATCACATGACTATCATGTAGTGATCACGTGACTTAATGGCGCTGATCATGTGACTGATCATGCGCTGATCATGTTTGCTATCATACACTGATCATGTGCCTCTGGAGGCAATAAACAAAGAGCTGAGTAGGCACGAATCATACAGTCAGCAGGCAATAATCATGGAACTCAGCTGTGAGGAATCATGCTGCTCAGCTGGCAATAATCAAGCAGCTGAGCAGGCAGGAATTACGCAGCACAGCTGGCAATTGTCAAGCAGATGACAGGCAGGAATCGTGCAGCTCAGCTGGCAATTGTCAAGCAGATGAGCAGACAGTAATCACGCAGCTCAGCAGGCCCTGATCACGTGACTGAGCATGCACTGTTCACGTGGCTGATCATACACTTATCACGTGATTGATCATGCATTGATCACTTGGATATCATGCACTGATCACGTGGCTGATCATAGACTGCTCACGTAACTGATCATGCACACATCACGTGGCTATCATGCACTGCTCACGTGGCTCGTCAAAGAATGATCACGTAGCTACCATATACTGGTCACGTGACTGATCATGCACAGATCACGTAAATGATCATGCACTGTTCAAGTGACTGATCATGTACTGATCACGTGACTGATCATGCACTGATCACGTGGCTATCATGCTCTGCTCACGTGGCTGATCATGCAAGGATCACGTAGCAACCATGTACTGGTCACGTGACTGATCATGCACTGATCACGAAATTGATCCTGCACTGATCACGTGGCTCATCATGCAGTGATCACGTGGCTGATCACACATGTATCACGTGACTGATCATGCACTGATCACGTGGCTCTCATGCACTGATCATGTGGCTATCATGCACTGATCACGTGGCTATCATGCACTGATCACGTGGCTGATCACGCAGTGATCACGTAGCAACCATGTACTGGTCATGTGACTGATCATGCACTGATCACGTAATTGATCCTGCACTGATCACATGGCTCATCACGCACTGATCCGTTGGCTGATCACACACGTATCACGTGACTGATCATGTACAGATCACGTAAATAATCATGAAGTGATCACGTGGCTATCCTGCACTGATCACGTGGATAACATGCACTGATCACGTGGCTGATCACACACGTATCACGTGACTGATCATGCACTGATCACGTGGCTATCATGCACTGATCACGTGGCTATCATGCACTGATCACTTGGCTGATCATGCACTGATCACGTGGCTATCATGCACTTATCACATGGCTGGTCATACACTGATCTTATAGCTACCATGTACCGGTCATGTGAATGATCATACACCCATCAGGTTACTGATCATGCACTGATCACGTGACTGATCATGCAGTGATCACGTGGCTATCGTGCACTACTCACGTGGCTGATCATGCAATGATCATGTAGCTACCATGTACAGGTCACGTGAATGATCATACACCCATCAGGTGACTGATCATGCACTGATCACGTAATTGATCATTCACTGATCAGGTGACTTATCATGCACTGTTCACGTGACTGATCATGCACTGATCACGTGACTGATCATGCACTGATCTCGTTGCTATCATGCACTGATCACGTCTATATCATGCACTGATCACATGACTGCCCATGCACTGATCACGTGGATGATCATACACTAATCATGTGAAAGATCATGCACTGATCACGTGGCTGATCGTGCACTGATACCGTGACTGAGCATGGACTGATCACATGACTATCATGTAGTGATCACGTGACTTAATGGCGCTGATCATGTGACTGATCATGCGCTGATCATGTTTGCTATCATACACTGATCATGTGCCTCTGGAGGCAATAAACAAAGAGCTGAGTAGGCACGAATCATACAGTCAGCAGGCAATAATCATGGAACTCAGCTGTGAGGAATCATGCTGCTCAGCTGGCAATAATCAAGCAGCTGAGCAGGCAGGAATTACGCAGCACAGCTGGCAATTGTCAAGCAGATGACAGGCAGGAATCGTGCAGCTCAGCTGGCAATTGTCAAGCAGATGAGCAGACAGTAATCACGCAGCTCAGCAGGCCCTGATCACGTGACTGAGCATGCACTGTTCACGTGGCTGATCATACACTTATCACGTGATTGATCATGCATTGATCACTTGGATATCATGCACTGATCACGTGGCTGATCATAGACTGCTCACGTAACTGATCATGCACACATCACGTGGCTATCATGCACTGCTCACGTGGCTCGTCAAAGAATGATCACGTAGCTACCATATACTGGTCACGTGACTGATCATGCACAGATCACGTAAATGATCATGCACTGTTCAAGTGACTGATCATGTACTGATCACGTGACTGATCATGCACTGATCACGTGGCTATCATGCTCTGCTCACGTGGCTGATCATGCAAGGATCACGTAGCAACCATGTACTGGTCACGTGACTGATCATGCACTGATCACGAAATTGATCCTGCACTGATCACGTGGCTCATCATGCAGTGATCACGTGGCTGATCACACATGTATCACGTGACTGATCATGCACTGATCACGTGGCTCTCATGCACTGATCATGTGGCTATCATGCACTGATCACGTGGCTATCATGCACTGATCACGTGGCTGATCACGCAGTGATCACGTAGCAACCATGTACTGGTCATGTGACTGATCATGCACTGATCACGTAATTGATCCTGCACTGATCACATGGCTCATCACGCACTGATCCGTTGGCTGATCACACACGTATCACGTGACTGATCATGTACAGATCACGTAAATAATCATGAAGTGATCACGTGGCTATCCTGCACTGATCACGTGGATAACATGCACTGATCACGTGGCTGATCACACACGTATCACGTGACTGATCATGCACTGATCACGTGGCTATCATGCACTGATCACGTGGCTATCATGCACTGATCACTTGGCTGATCATGCACTGATCACGTGGCTATCATGCACTTATCACATGGCTGGTCATACACTGATCTTATAGCTACCATGTACCGGTCATGTGAATGATCATACACCCATCAGGTTACTGATCATGCACTGATCACGTGACTGATCATGCAGTGATCACGTGGCTATCGTGCACTACTCACGTGGCTGATCATGCAATGATCATGTAGCTACCATGTACAGGTCACGTGAATGATCATACACCCATCAGGTGACTGATCATGCACTGATCACGTAATTGATCATTCACTGATCAGGTGACTTATCATGCACTGTTCACGTGACTGATCATGCACTGATCACGTGACTGATCATGCACTGATCTCGTTGCTATCATGCACTGATCACGTCTATATCATGCACTGATCACATGACTGCCCATGCACTGATCACGTGGATGATCATACACTAATCATGTGAAAGATCATGCACTGATCACGTGGCTGATCGTGCACTGATACCGTGACTGAGCATGGACTGATCACATGACTATCATGTAGTGATCACGTGACTTAATGGCGCTGATCATGTGACTGATCATGCGCTGATCATGTTTGCTATCATACACTGATCATGTGCCTCTGGAGGCAATAAACAAAGAGCTGAGTAGGCACGAATCATACAGTCAGCAGGCAATAATCATGGAACTCAGCTGTGAGGAATCATGCTGCTCAGCTGGCAATAATCAAGCAGCTGAGCAGGCAGGAATTACGCAGCACAGCTGGCAATTGTCAAGCAGATGACAGGCAGGAATCGTGCAGCTCAGCTGGCAATTGTCAAGCAGATGAGCAGACAGTAATCACGCAGCTCAGCAGGCCCTGATCACGTGACTGAGCATGCACTGTTCACGTGGCTGATCATACACTTATCACGTGATTGATCATGCATTGATCACTTGGATATCATGCACTGATCACGTGGCTGATCATAGACTGCTCACGTAACTGATCATGCACACATCACGTGGCTATCATGCACTGCTCACGTGGCTCGTCAAAGAATGATCACGTAGCTACCATATACTGGTCACGTGACTGATCATGCACAGATCACGTAAATGATCATGCACTGTTCAAGTGACTGATCATGTACTGATCACGTGACTGATCATGCACTGATCACGTGGCTATCATGCTCTGCTCACGTGGCTGATCATGCAAGGATCACGTAGCAACCATGTACTGGTCACGTGACTGATCATGCACTGATCACGAAATTGATCCTGCACTGATCACGTGGCTCATCATGCAGTGATCACGTGGCTGATCACACATGTATCACGTGACTGATCATGCACTGATCACGTGGCTCTCATGCACTGATCATGTGGCTATCATGCACTGATCACGTGGCTATCATGCACTGATCACGTGGCTGATCACGCAGTGATCACGTAGCAACCATGTACTGGTCATGTGACTGATCATGCACTGATCACGTAATTGATCCTGCACTGATCACATGGCTCATCACGCACTGATCCGTTGGCTGATCACACACGTATCACGTGACTGATCATGTACAGATCACGTAAATAATCATGAAGTGATCACGTGGCTATCCTGCACTGATCACGTGGATAACATGCACTGATCACGTGGCTGATCACACACGTATCACGTGACTGATCATGCACTGATCACGTGGCTATCATGCACTGATCACGTGGCTATCATGCACTGATCACTTGGCTGATCATGCAATGATCACGTAGCTGCCATGCACTGGTCACGTGACTGATCATGCACTGATCAGGTAACTGATCATGCACTGATCACGTGACTGATCATGCCCAGATCACGTGACTGATCATGCACTGATCACGTGGCTATCATGCACTGCTCACGTGGCTGATCATGCAATGATCACCCAGCTACCATGTACTGTTCACATGACTGATCATGCACTGATCACATAATTGATCATGCACTGATCACCTGGCTTATCATGCATTCATCATGTGACTGATCATGTGCTGATCATGTTTGGTGTCACACACTGATCATGTGCATCTGCAGGCAATGAACAAATAGCTGAGTAGGCAGGAATCAGTCAGCAGGCTATAATCATGGAACTCAGCTTTGAGAAATCATGCTGCTCAGCTGGCAATAATGAAGTAGATGAGCAGGCAGGACTTATGCAGCACAGGTGGCAATTGTCAAGGAGATGACAGGCCGAAATCGTACAGCTCAGCTGGCAATTGTCAAGCAGATGAGCAGACAGTAATCACGCAGCTCAGCAGGCCCTGATCACGTGACTGAGCATGCACTGTTCACGTGGCTGATCACACTCCTATCACGTGAATAATCATGCACTGATCACGTGGCTCTCATGCACTGATCACGTGATTGCGCATGCACTGATCACGTAATTGTATGCACTGCTCACGTGGCTATCATGCACTGATGACGTGGCTGATCATGCACTGATCACATAGCTATCTTGCACTGATCACTTGGCTGATCATACACTCATCACGGGACTGATCGTGCACTGATCACGGCACTATCATGCATTGTCTACATGACTCCACATGCACTGATCACGTGGATGATCATGCACTGATCACGTGACTGACCATGCACTGATCACGTGACTGATCATTCACTGATCACGTGGCTGATCATGCACTGATCACGTAATTGATCATTCACTGATCATTTGGTTGATCATACACTGATCACGTGGCTGATCATACACTGATCACGTGACTGATCATGCACTGGTCACGTGACTGATCATGCACTGATCACGTGGCTGGTCATACACTGATCACATGACTGATCATGCACTGTTCACGTGACTGATCATGTACTGATCACATGACTGATCATGAACTGATCACATTATTGATCATGCACTATTCACGCGGCTGATCATGCAATGATCACGTGACTGACCATGCACTGATCACGTAATTGATCATTCACTGATCATTTGGTTGATCATACACTGATCACGTGGCTGATCATACACTGATCACATGACTGATCATGCACTGGTCACGTGACTGATCATGCACTGATCACTTGGCTGGTCATACACTGATCACATGACTGATCATGCACTGTTCACGTGACTGATCATGTACTGATCACGTGACTGATCATGAACTGATCACATTATTGATCATGCACTATTCACGCGGCTGATCATGCAATGATCACGTGACTGACCATGCACTGATCACGTGACTGATCATCTACTGATCAGTTGGCTATCATGCACTGATTACTTGGCTGATCATACACTGA
Source organism: Bos taurus (assembly GCF_002263795.3). Classification (NCBI taxonomy): domain Eukaryota; kingdom Metazoa; phylum Chordata; class Mammalia; order Artiodactyla; family Bovidae; genus Bos; species Bos taurus. The sequence goes on from NW_020191278.1 coordinate 16,641, forward strand.
TCACGTGACTGATAATGCACTGATCATCTGGCTATCATGCACTCATTACCTGGCTATCGTGCACTGATCACGTGGTTGATCATGCACTGATACCGTGACTGAGCATGGACTGATCACATGACTATCATGTAGTGATCACGTGACTTAATGGCTCTGATCATGTGACTGATCATGCGCTGATCATGTTTGTTATCATACACTGATCATGTGCCTCTGGAGGCAATAAACAAAGAGCTGAGTAGGCACGAATCAAACAGTCAGCAGGCAATAATCATGGAACTCAGGTGTGAGGAATCATGCTGCTCAGCTGGCAATAATCAAGCAGTTGAGCAGGCAGGAATTACACAGCACAGCTGGCAATTGTCAAGCAGATGACAGGCAGGAATCGTGCAGCTCAAATGGCAATTGTCAAGCAGATGAGCAGACAGTAATCACGCAGCTCAGCAGGCCCTGATCACGTGACTGAGCATGCACTGTTCACGTGGCTGATCATACACTGATCACGTGATTGATCATGCACTGATCACGTGGCTATCATGCACTGATCACGTGGCTGATCATGCAATGATCACGTAGCTACCATGTACTGGTCACGTGACTGATCATGCACTGATCACGTAATTAATCATCCACTGATCACGTGACTGATCATGCACTGATCATGTGGCTATCATGCACTGCTACTTGGCTGATCATGCAATGATCACGCAGCTACCATGTACTGGTCACGTGACTGATCATGCACTGATGACGTAATTGATCATGCACTGATCATGTGGCTGATCATGCACTGATCACGTGACTGATCATGCACTGATCACGTGGCTATCATGCACTGATCACTTGCTGGTCATACACTGATCACGCAGCTACCATGTACTGGTCACGTGACTGATCATGCACTGATGACGTAATTGATCATGCACTGATCATGTGGCGGATCATGCACTGATCACTTGACTGATCATGCACTGATCACTTGGCTGATCATGCACTGATCACGTGGCTATCATGCACTTATCACATGGCTGGTCATACACTGATCTTATAGCTACCATGTACCGGTCATGTGAATGATCATACACCCATCAGGTTACTGATCATGCACTGATCACGTGACTGATCATGCAGTGATCACGTGGCTATCGTGCACTACTCACGTGGCTGATCATGCAATGATCATGTAGCTACCATGTACAGGTCACGTGAATGATCATACACCCATCAGGTGACTGATCATGCACTGATCACGTAATTGATCATTCACTGATCAGGTGACTTATCATGCACTGTTCACGTGACTGATCATGCACTGATCACGTGACTGATCATGCACTGATCTCGTTGCTATCATGCACTGATCACGTCTATATCATGCACTGATCACATGACTGCCCATGCACTGATCACGTGGATGATCATACACTAATCATGTGAAAGATCATGCACTGATCACGTGGTTATCATACACTGATCCCGTGGCTATCATGCACTGATCACGTGGCTATCATGCACTGATCACGTGGCTGATCATGCAATTATCACGTAGCTACCATGTACTGGTCTCGTGACTGATCTTGCACTGATCACGTAATTGATCATGCACTGATCTGGTGGGTATCATGCACTGCTAACGTGGCTGATCATGAAATGATCACGCAGCTACCATGTACTGGTCACGTGACTGATCATGCACTGATCATGTGGCTGATCATGCACTGATCACGTGACTAATCATGCACTGATCACGTGACTAATCATGCACTGATCACGTGGCTATCATGCACTGATCACTTGGCTGGTCATACACTGATCACGCAGCTACCATGTACTGGTCACGTGACTGATCATGCACTGATCATGTGGCTGATCATGCACTGATCACGTGATTGATCATGCACTGATCACTTGGATATCATGCATTGATCACGTGGCTAATCATACAGTGTTCACGGGTCTGACCATGCACTTCTCACGTGGCTGATCATACACTGCTCACGTAACTGATCATGCACTGATCACGTAATTGATCATGCACTGATCACGTGGCTGATCATGCACTGAACACGTGACTGATCATGCACTGATCACGTGACTGATCAATCACTGATCACGTGGCTATCATGCACTGCTCACGTGGCTGATCATGCAGTGATCACGCAGCTACCATGTACTGGTTACATGACTGATCATGCACTGATCACCTGGGTTATCATGCATTCATCATGTGACTGATCATGTGCTGATCATGTTTGGTGTCACACACTGATCATGTGCATCTGGAGGCAATGAACAAAGAGCTGAGTAGGCAGGAATCAGTCAGCAGGCTATAATCATGGAACTCAGCTCTGAGAAATCATGCTGCTCAGCTGGCAATAATCAAGTAGATGAGCAGGCAGGAATTACGCAGCACAGGTGGCAATTGTCAAGGAGATGACAGGCAGGAATCGTGCAGCTCAGCTGGAAATTGTCAAGCAGATGAGCAGACAGTAATCACGCAGCTCAGCAGGCCCTGATCACGTGACTGATCATGCACTGATCATGTTTGCTATCATACACTGATCATGTGCCTCTGGAGGCAATAAACAAAGAGCTGAGTAGGCACGAATCAAACAGTCAGCAGGCAAAAATCATGGAACTCAGCTGTGAGGAATCATGCTGCTCAGCTGGCAATAATCAAGCAGCTGAGCAGGCAGGAATTACACAGCACAGCTGGCAATTGTCAAGCAGATGACAGGCAGGAATCAGGCAGCTCAGCTGGCAATTGTCAAGCAGATGAGCAGACAGGAATCACGCAGCTCAGCAGGCCCTGATCACGTGACTGAGCATGCACTGTTCACTTGGCTGATCATACACTGATCACGTGATTGATCATGCACTGATCACTTGGATATCATGCACTGATCACGTGGCTGATCATACACTGTTCACGTGTCTGACCATGCACTGATCACATGGCTGATCATACACTGCTCACGTAACTGATCATGCACTGATCACGTAATTGATCATGCACTGATCACGTGGCTGATCATGCAATGATCATGTAGCTACCATGTACTGGTCCCTTGAGTGACCATGCACTGATCACGTAATTGATCATGCACTGATCACGTGGCTGATCATGCACTGAACACGTGACTGATCATGCACTGATCACGTGGCTATCATGCTCTGCTCACGTGGCTGATCATGCAAGGATCACGTAGCAACCATGTACTGGTCACGTGACTGATCATGCACTGATCACGAAATTGATCCTGCACTGATCACGTGGCTCATCATGCAGTGATCACGTGGCTGATCACACATGTATCACGTGACTGATCATGCACTGATCACGTGGCTCTCATCTACTGATCATGTGGCTATCATGCACTGATCACGTGGCTATCATGCACTGATCACGTGGCTGATCACGCAGTGATCACGTAGCAACCATGTACTGGTCATGTGACTGATCATGCACTGATCACGTAATTGATCCTGCACTGATCACATGGCTCATCACGCACTGATCCGTTGGCTGATCACACACGTATCACGTGACTGATCATGTACAGATCACGTAAATAATCATGAAGTGATCACGTGGCTATCCTGCACTGATCACGTGGATAACATGCACTGATCACGTGGCTGATCACACACGTATCACGTGACTGATCATGCACTGATCACGTGGCTATCATGCACTGATCACGTGGCTATCATGCACTGATCACTTGGCTGATCATGCAATGATCACATAGCTGCCATGCACTGGTCACGTGACTGATCATGCACTGATCAGGTAACTGATCATGCACTGATCACGTGACTGATCATGCACTGATCACGTGACTGATCATGCCCAGATCACGTGACTGATCATGCACTGATCACGTGGCTATCATGCACTGCTCACGTGGCTGATCATGCAATGATCACCCAGCTACCATGTACTGTTCACATGACTGATCATGCACTGATCACATAATTGATCATGCACTGATCACCTGGCTTATCATGCATTCATCATGTGACTGATCATGTGCTGATCATGTTTGGTGTCACACACTGATCATGTGCATCTGCAGGCAATGAACAAATAGCTGAGTAGGCAGGAATCAGTCAGCAGGCTATAATCATGGAACTCAGCTTTGAGAAATCATGCTGCTCAGCTGGCAATAATGAAGTAGATGAGCAGGCAGGACTTATGCAGCACAGGTGGCAATTGTCAAGGAGATGACAGGCCGAAATCGTACAGCTCAGCTGGCAATTGTCAAGCAGATGAGCAGACAGTAATCACGCAGCTCAGCAGGCCCTGATCACGTGACTGAGCATGCACTGTTCACGTGGCTGATCACACTCCTATCACGTGAATAATCATGCACTGATCACGTGGCTCTCATGCACTGATCACGTGATTGCGCATGCACTGATCACGTAATTGTATGCACTGCTCACGTGGCTATCATGCACTGATGACGTGGCTGATCATGCACTGATCACATAGCTATCTTGCACTGATCACTTGGCTGATCATACACTCATCACAGGACTGATCGTGCACTGATCACGGCACTATCATGCATTGTCTACATGACTCCACATGCACTGATCACGTGGATGATCATGCACTGATCACGTGACTGACCATGCACTGATCACGTGACTGATCATTCACTGATCACGTGGCTGATCATGCACTGATCACGTAATTGATCATTCACTGATCATTTGGTTGATCATACACTGATCACGTGGCTGATCATACACTGATCACGTGACTGATCATGCAATGATCACGTGACTGACCATGCACTGATCACGTGACTGATCATCTACTGATCAGTTGGCTATCATGCACTGATTACTTGGCTGATCATACACTGATCACGTGACTGATAATGCACTGATCATCTGGCTATCATGCACTCATTACCTGGCTATCGTGCACTGATCACGTGGTTGATCATGCACTGATACCGTGACTGAGCATGGACTGATCACATGACTATCATGTAGTGATCACGTGAGTTAATGGCTCTGATCATGTGACTGATCATGCGCTGATCATGTTTGTTATCATACACTGATCATGTGCCTCTGGAGGCAATAAACAAAGAGCTGAGTAGGCACGAATCAAACAGTCAGCAGGCAATAATCATGGAACTCAGGTGTGAGGAATCATGCTGCTCAGCTGGCAATAATCAAGCAGTTGAGCAGGCAGGAATTACGCAGCACAGCTGGCAATTGTCAAGCAGATGACAGGCAGGAATCGTGCAGCTCAAATGGCAATTGTCAAGCAGATGAGCAGACAGTAATCACGCAGCTCAGCAGGCCCTGATCACGTGACTGAGCATGCACTGTTCACGTGGCTGATCATACACTGATCACGTGATTGATCATGCACTGATCACGTGGCTATCATGCACTGATCACGTGGCTGATCATGCAATGATCACGTAGCTACCATGTACTGGTCACGTGACTGATCATGCACTGATCACGTAATTAATCATCCACTGATCACGTGACTGATCATGCACTGATCATGTGGCTATCATGCACTGCTACTTGGCTGATCATGCAATGATCACGCAGCTACCATATACTGGTCACGTGACTGATCATGCACTGATGACATAATTGATCATGCACTGATCATGTGGCTGATCATGCACTGATCACGTGACTGATCATGCACTGATCACGTGGCTATCATGCACTGATCACTTGCTGGTCATACACTGATCACGCAGCTACCATGTACTGGTCACGTGACTGATCATGCACTGATGACGTAATTGATCATGCACTGATCATGTGGCGGATCATGCACTGATCACTTGACTGATCATGCACTGATCACTTGGCTGATCATGCACTGATCACGTGGCTATCATGCACTTATCACATGGCTGGTCATACACTGATCTTATAGCTACCATGTACCGGTCATGTGAATGATCATACACCCATCAGGTTACTGATCATGCACTGATCACGTGACTGATCATGCAGTGATCACGTGGCTATCGTGCACTACTCACGTGGCTGATCATGCAATGATCATGTAGCTACCATGTACAGGTCACGTGAATGATCATACACCCATCAGGTGACTGATCATGCACTGATCACGTAATTGATCATTCACTGATCAGGTGACTTATCATGCACTGTTCACGTGACTGATCATGCACTGATCACGTGACTGATCATGCACTGATCTCGTTGCTATCATGCACTGATCACGTCTATATCATGCACTGATCACATGACTGCCCATGCACTGATCACGTGGATGATCATACACTAATCATGTGAAAGATCATGCACTGATCACGTGGCTGATCGTGCACTGATACCGTGACTGAGCATGGACTGATCACATGACTATCATGTAGTGATCACGTGACTTAATGGCGCTGATCATGTGACTGATCATGCGCTGATCATGTTTGCTATCATACACTGATCATGTGCCTCTGGAGGCAATAAACAAAGAGCTGAGTAGGCACGAATCATACAGTCAGCAGGCAATAATCATGGAACTCAGCTGTGAGGAATCATGCTGCTCAGCTGGCAATAATCAAGCAGCTGAGCAGGCAGGAATTACGCAGCACAGCTGGCAATTGTCAAGCAGATGACAGGCAGGAATCGTGCAGCTCAGCTGGCAATTGTCAAGCAGATGAGCAGACAGTAATCACGCAGCTCAGCAGGCCCTGATCACGTGACTGAGCATGCACTGTTCACGTGGCTGATCATACACTTATCACGTGATTGATCATGCATTGATCACTTGGATATCATGCACTGATCACGTGGCTGATCATAGACTGCTCACGTAACTGATCATGCACACATCACGTGGCTATCATGCACTGCTCACGTGGCTCGTCAAAGAATGATCACGTAGCTACCATATACTGGTCACGTGACTGATCATGCACAGATCACGTAAATGATCATGCACTGTTCAAGTGACTGATCATGTACTGATCACGTGACTGATCATGCACTGATCACGTGGCTATCATGCTCTGCTCACGTGGCTGATCATGCAAGGATCACGTAGCAACCATGTACTGGTCACGTGACTGATCATGCACTGATCACGAAATTGATCCTGCACTGATCACGTGGCTCATCATGCAGTGATCACGTGGCTGATCACACATGTATCACGTGACTGATCATGCACTGATCACGTGGCTCTCATGCACTGATCATGTGGCTATCATGCACTGATCACGTGGCTATCATGCACTGATCACGTGGCTGATCACGCAGTGATCACGTAGCAACCATGTACTGGTCATGTGACTGATCATGCACTGATCACGTAATTGATCCTGCACTGATCACATGGCTCATCACGCACTGATCCGTTGGCTGATCACACACGTATCACGTGACTGATCATGTACAGATCACGTAAATAATCATGAAGTGATCACGTGGCTATCCTGCACTGATCACGTGGATAACATGCACTGATCACGTGGCTGATCACACACGTATCACGTGACTGATCATGCACTGATCACGTGGCTATCATGCACTGATCACGTGGCTATCATGCACTGATCACTTGGCTGATCATGCACTGATCACGTGGCTATCATGCACTTATCACATGGCTGGTCATACACTGATCTTATAGCTACCATGTACCGGTCATGTGAATGATCATACACCCATCAGGTTACTGATCATGCACTGATCACGTGACTGATCATGCAGTGATCACGTGGCTATCGTGCACTACTCACGTGGCTGATCATGCAATGATCATGTAGCTACCATGTACAGGTCACGTGAATGATCATACACCCATCAGGTGACTGATCATGCACTGATCACGTAATTGATCATTCACTGATCAGGTGACTTATCATGCACTGTTCACGTGACTGATCATGCACTGATCACGTGACTGATCATGCACTGATCTCGTTGCTATCATGCACTGATCACGTCTATATCATGCACTGATCACATGACTGCCCATGCACTGATCACGTGGATGATCATACACTAATCATGTGAAAGATCATGCACTGATCACGTGGCTGATCGTGCACTGATACCGTGACTGAGCATGGACTGATCACATGACTATCATGTAGTGATCACGTGACTTAATGGCGCTGATCATGTGACTGATCATGCGCTGATCATGTTTGCTATCATACACTGATCATGTGCCTCTGGAGGCAATAAACAAAGAGCTGAGTAGGCACGAATCATACAGTCAGCAGGCAATAATCATGGAACTCAGCTGTGAGGAATCATGCTGCTCAGCTGGCAATAATCAAGCAGCTGAGCAGGCAGGAATTACGCAGCACAGCTGGCAATTGTCAAGCAGATGACAGGCAGGAATCGTGCAGCTCAGCTGGCAATTGTCAAGCAGATGAGCAGACAGTAATCACGCAGCTCAGCAGGCCCTGATCACGTGACTGAGCATGCACTGTTCACGTGGCTGATCATACACTTATCACGTGATTGATCATGCATTGATCACTTGGATATCATGCACTGATCACGTGGCTGATCATAGACTGCTCACGTAACTGATCATGCACACATCACGTGGCTATCATGCACTGCTCACGTGGCTCGTCAAAGAATGATCACGTAGCTACCATATACTGGTCACGTGACTGATCATGCACAGATCACGTAAATGATCATGCACTGTTCAAGTGACTGATCATGTACTGATCACGTGACTGATCATGCACTGATCACGTGGCTATCATGCTCTGCTCACGTGGCTGATCATGCAAGGATCACGTAGCAACCATGTACTGGTCACGTGACTGATCATGCACTGATCACGAAATTGATCCTGCACTGATCACGTGGCTCATCATGCAGTGATCACGTGGCTGATCACACATGTATCACGTGACTGATCATGCACTGATCACGTGGCTCTCATGCACTGATCATGTGGCTATCATGCACTGATCACGTGGCTATCATGCACTGATCACGTGGCTGATCACGCAGTGATCACGTAGCAACCATGTACTGGTCATGTGACTGATCATGCACTGATCACGTAATTGATCCTGCACTGATCACATGGCTCATCACGCACTGATCCGTTGGCTGATCACACACGTATCACGTGACTGATCATGTACAGATCACGTAAATAATCATGAAGTGATCACGTGGCTATCCTGCACTGATCACGTGGATAACATGCACTGATCACGTGGCTGATCACACACGTATCACGTGACTGATCATGCACTGATCACGTGGCTATCATGCACTGATCACGTGGCTATCATGCACTGATCACTTGGCTGATCATGCAATGATCACGTAGCTGCCATGCACTGGTCACGTGACTGATCATGCACTGATCAGGTAACTGATCATGCACTGATCACGTGACTGATCATGCCCAGATCACGTGACTGATCATGCACTGATCACGTGGCTATCATGCACTGCTCACGTGGCTGATCATGCAATGATCACCCAGCTACCATGTACTGTTCACATGACTGATCATGCACTGATCACATAATTGATCATGCACTGATCACCTGGCTTATCATGCATTCATCATGTGACTGATCATGTGCTGATCATGTTTGGTGTCACACACTGATCATGTGCATCTGCAGGCAATGAACAAATAGCTGAGTAGGCAGGAATCAGTCAGCAGGCTATAATCATGGAACTCAGCTTTGAGAAATCATGCTGCTCAGCTGGCAATAATGAAGTAGATGAGCAGGCAGGACTTATGCAGCACAGGTGGCAATTGTCAAGGAGATGACAGGCCGAAATCGTACAGCTCAGCTGGCAATTGTCAAGCAGATGAGCAGACAGTAATCACGCAGCTCAGCAGGCCCTGATCACGTGACTGAGCATGCACTGTTCACGTGGCTGATCACACTCCTATCACGTGAATAATCATGCACTGATCACGTGGCTCTCATGCACTGATCACGTGATTGCGCATGCACTGATCACGTAATTGTATGCACTGCTCACGTGGCTATCATGCACTGATGACGTGGCTGATCATGCACTGATCACATAGCTATCTTGCACTGATCACTTGGCTGATCATACACTCATCACGGGACTGATCGTGCACTGATCACGGCACTATCATGCATTGTCTACATGACTCCACATGCACTGATCACGTGGATGATCATGCACTGATCACGTGACTGACCATGCACTGATCACGTGACTGATCATTCACTGATCACGTGGCTGATCATGCACTGATCACGTAATTGATCATTCACTGATCATTTGGTTGATCATACACTGATCACGTGGCTGATCATACACTGATCACGTGACTGATCATGCACTGGTCACGTGACTGATCATGCACTGATCACGTGGCTGGTCATACACTGATCACATGACTGATCATGCACTGTTCACGTGACTGATCATGTACTGATCACATGACTGATCATGAACTGATCACATTATTGATCATGCACTATTCACGCGGCTGATCATGCAATGATCACGTGACTGACCATGCACTGATCACGTAATTGATCATTCACTGATCATTTGGTTGATCATACACTGATCACGTGGCTGATCATACACTGATCACGTGACTGATCATGCACTGGTCACGTGACTGATCATGCACTGATCACTTGGCTGGTCATACACTGATCACATGACTGATCATGCACTGTTCACGTGACTGATCATGTACTGATCACGTGACTGATCATGAACTGATCACATTATTGATCATGCACTATTCACGCGGCTGATCATGCAATGATCACGTGACTGACCATGCACTGATCACGTGACTGATCATCTACTGATCAGTTGGCTATCATGCACTGATTACTTGGCTGATCATACACTGATCACGTGACTGATAATGCACTGATCATCTGGCTATCATGCACTCATTACCTGGCTATCGTGCACTGATCACGTGGTTGATCATGCACTGATACCGTGACTGAGCATGGACTGATCACATGACTATCATGTAGTGATCACGTGACTTAATGGCTCTGATCATGTGACTGATCATGCGCTGATCATGTTTGTTATCATACACTGATCATGTGCCTCTGGAGGCAATAAACAAAGAGCTGAGTAGGCACGAATCAAACAGTCAGCAGGCAATAATCATGGAACTCAGGTGTGAGGAATCATGCTGCTCAGCTGGCAATAATCAAGCAGTTGAGCAGGCAGGAATTACACAGCACAGCTGGCAATTGTCAAGCAGATGACAGGCAGGAATCGTGCAGCTCAAATGGCAATTGTCAAGCAGATGAGCAGACAGTAATCACGCAGCTCAGCAGGCCCTGATCACGTGACTGAGCATGCACTGTTCACGTGGCTGATCATACACTGATCACGTGATTGATCATGCACTGATCACGTGGCTATCATGCACTGATCACGTGGCTGATCATGCAATGATCACGTAGCTACCATGTACTGGTCACGTGACTGATCATGCACTGATCACGTAATTAATCATCCACTGATCACGTGACTGATCATGCACTGATCATGTGGCTATCATGCACTGCTACTTGGCTGATCATGCAATGATCACGCAGCTACCATGTACTGGTCACGTGACTGATCATGCACTGATGACGTAATTGATCATGCACTGATCATGTGGCTGATCATGCACTGATCACGTGACTGATCATGCACTGATCACGTGGCTATCATGCACTGATCACTTGCTGGTCATACACTGATCACGCAGCTACCATGTACTGGTCACGTGACTGATCATGCACTGATGACGTAATTGATCATGCACTGATCATGTGGCGGATCATGCACTGATCACTTGACTGATCATGCACTGATCACTTGGCTGATCATGCACTGATCACGTGGCTATCATGCACTTATCACATGGCTGGTCATACACTGATCTTATAGCTACCATGTACCGGTCATGTGAATGATCATACACCCATCAGGTTACTGATCATGCACTGATCACGTGACTGATCATGCAGTGATCACGTGGCTATCGTGCACTACTCACGTGGCTGATCATGCAATGATCATGTAGCTACCATGTACAGGTCACGTGAATGATCATACACCCATCAGGTGACTGATCATGCACTGATCACGTAATTGATCATTCACTGATCAGGTGACTTATCATGCACTGTTCACGTGACTGATCATGCACTGATCACGTGACTGATCATGCACTGATCTCGTTGCTATCATGCACTGATCACGTCTATATCATGCACTGATCACATGACTGCCCATGCACTGATCACGTGGATGATCATACACTAATCATGTGAAAGATCATGCACTGATCACGTGGTTATCATACACTGATCCCGTGGCTATCATGCACTGATCACGTGGCTATCATGCACTGATCACGTGGCTGATCATGCAATTATCACGTAGCTACCATGTACTGGTCTCGTGACTGATCTTGCACTGATCACGTAATTGATCATGCACTGATCTGGTGGGTATCATGCACTGCTAACGTGGCTGATCATGAAATGATCACGCAGCTACCATGTACTGGTCACGTGACTGATCATGCACTGATCATGTGGCTGATCATGCACTGATCACGTGACTAATCATGCACTGATCACGTGACTAATCATGCACTGATCACGTGGCTATCATGCACTGATCACTTGGCTGGTCATACACTGATCACGCAGCTACCATGTACTGGTCACGTGACTGATCATGCACTGATCATGTGGCTGATCATGCACTGATCACGTGATTGATCATGCACTGATCACTTGGATATCATGCATTGATCACGTGGCTAATCATACAGTGTTCACGGGTCTGACCATGCACTTCTCACGTGGCTGATCATACACTGCTCACGTAACTGATCATGCACTGATCACGTAATTGATCATGCACTGATCACGTGGCTGATCATGCACTGAACACGTGACTGATCATGCACTGATCACGTGACTGATCAATCACTGATCACGTGGCTATCATGCACTGCTCACGTGGCTGATCATGCAGTGATCACGCAGCTACCATGTACTGGTTACATGACTGATCATGCACTGATCACCTGGGTTATCATGCATTCATCATGTGACTGATCATGTGCTGATCATGTTTGGTGTCACACACTGATCATGTGCATCTGGAGGCAATGAACAAAGAGCTGAGTAGGCAGGAATCAGTCAGCAGGCTATAATCATGGAACTCAGCTCTGAGAAATCATGCTGCTCAGCTGGCAATAATCAAGTAGATGAGCAGGCAGGAATTACGCAGCACAGGTGGCAATTGTCAAGGAGATGACAGGCAGGAATCGTGCAGCTCAGCTGGAAATTGTCAAGCAGATGAGCAGACAGTAATCACGCAGCTCAGCAGGCCCTGATCACGTGACTGATCATGCACTGATCATGTTTGCTATCATACACTGATCATGTGCCTCTGGAGGCAATAAACAAAGAGCTGAGTAGGCACGAATCAAACAGTCAGCAGGCAAAAATCATGGAACTCAGCTGTGAGGAATCATGCTGCTCAGCTGGCAATAATCAAGCAGCTGAGCAGGCAGGAATTACACAGCACAGCTGGCAATTGTCAAGCAGATGACAGGCAGGAATCAGGCAGCTCAGCTGGCAATTGTCAAGCAGATGAGCAGACAGGAATCACGCAGCTCAGCAGGCCCTGATCACGTGACTGAGCATGCACTGTTCACTTGGCTGATCATACACTGATCACGTGATTGATCATGCACTGATCACTTGGATATCATGCACTGATCACGTGGCTGATCATACACTGTTCACGTGTCTGACCATGCACTGATCACATGGCTGATCATACACTGCTCACGTAACTGATCATGCACTGATCACGTAATTGATCATGCACTGATCACGTGGCTGATCATGCAATGATCATGTAGCTACCATGTACTGGTCCCTTGAGTGACCATGCACTGATCACGTAATTGATCATGCACTGATCACGTGGCTGATCATGCACTGAACACGTGACTGATCATGCACTGATCACGTGGCTATCATGCTCTGCTCACGTGGCTGATCATGCAAGGATCACGTAGCAACCATGTACTGGTCACGTGACTGATCATGCACTGATCACGAAATTGATCCTGCACTGATCACGTGGCTCATCATGCAGTGATCACGTGGCTGATCACACATGTATCACGTGACTGATCATGCACTGATCACGTGGCTCTCATCTACTGATCATGTGGCTATCATGCACTGATCACGTGGCTATCATGCACTGATCACGTGGCTGATCACGCAGTGATCACGTAGCAACCATGTACTGGTCATGTGACTGATCATGCACTGATCACGTAATTGATCCTGCACTGATCACATGGCTCATCACGCACTGATCCGTTGGCTGATCACACACGTATCACGTGACTGATCATGTACAGATCACGTAAATAATCATGAAGTGATCACGTGGCTATCCTGCACTGATCACGTGGATAACATGCACTGATCACGTGGCTGATCACACACGTATCACGTGACTGATCATGCACTGATCACGTGGCTATCATGCACTGATCACGTGGCTATCATGCACTGATCACTTGGCTGATCATGCAATGATCACATAGCTGCCATGCACTGGTCACGTGACTGATCATGCACTGATCAGGTAACTGATCATGCACTGATCACGTGACTGATCATGCACTGATCACGTGACTGATCATGCCCAGATCACGTGACTGATCATGCACTGATCACGTGGCTATCATGCACTGCTCACGTGGCTGATCATGCAATGATCACCCAGCTACCATGTACTGTTCACATGACTGATCATGCACTGATCACATAATTGATCATGCACTGATCACCTGGCTTATCATGCATTCATCATGTGACTGATCATGTGCTGATCATGTTTGGTGTCACACACTGATCATGTGCATCTGCAGGCAATGAACAAATAGCTGAGTAGGCAGGAATCAGTCAGCAGGCTATAATCATGGAACTCAGCTTTGAGAAATCATGCTGCTCAGCTGGCAATAATGAAGTAGATGAGCAGGCAGGACTTATGCAGCACAGGTGGCAATTGTCAAGGAGATGACAGGCCGAAATCGTACAGCTCAGCTGGCAATTGTCAAGCAGATGAGCAGACAGTAATCACGCAGCTCAGCAGGCCCTGATCACGTGACTGAGCATGCACTGTTCACGTGGCTGATCACACTCCTATCACGTGAATAATCATGCACTGATCACGTGGCTCTCATGCACTGATCACGTGATTGCGCATGCACTGATCACGTAATTGTATGCACTGCTCACGTGGCTATCATGCACTGATGACGTGGCTGATCATGCACTGATCACATAGCTATCTTGCACTGATCACTTGGCTGATCATACACTCATCACAGGACTGATCGTGCACTGATCACGGCACTATCATGCATTGTCTACATGACTCCACATGCACTGATCACGTGGATGATCATGCACTGATCACGTGACTGACCATGCACTGATCACGTGACTGATCATTCACTGATCACGTGGCTGATCATGCACTGATCACGTAATTGATCATTCACTGATCATTTGGTTGATCATACACTGATCACGTGGCTGATCATACACTGATCACGTGACTGATCATGCAATGATCACGTGACTGACCATGCACTGATCACGTGACTGATCATCTACTGATCAGTTGGCTATCATGCACTGATTACTTGGCTGATCATACACTGATCACGTGACTGATAATGCACTGATCATCTGGCTATCATGCACTCATTACCTGGCTATCGTGCACTGATCACGTGGTTGATCATGCACTGATACCGTGACTGAGCATGGACTGATCACATGACTATCATGTAGTGATCACGTGAGTTAATGGCTCTGATCATGTGACTGATCATGCGCTGATCATGTTTGTTATCATACACTGATCATGTGCCTCTGGAGGCAATAAACAAAGAGCTGAGTAGGCACGAATCAAACAGTCAGCAGGCAATAATCATGGAACTCAGGTGTGAGGAATCATGCTGCTCAGCTGGCAATAATCAAGCAGTTGAGCAGGCAGGAATTACGCAGCACAGCTGGCAATTGTCAAGCAGATGACAGGCAGGAATCGTGCAGCTCAAATGGCAATTGTCAAGCAGATGAGCAGACAGTAATCACGCAGCTCAGCAGGCCCTGATCACGTGACTGAGCATGCACTGTTCACGTGGCTGATCATACACTGATCACGTGATTGATCATGCACTGATCACGTGGCTATCATGCACTGATCACGTGGCTGATCATGCAATGATCACGTAGCTACCATGTACTGGTCACGTGACTGATCATGCACTGATCACGTAATTAATCATCCACTGATCACGTGACTGATCATGCACTGATCATGTGGCTATCATGCACTGCTACTTGGCTGATCATGCAATGATCACGCAGCTACCATATACTGGTCACGTGACTGATCATGCACTGATGACATAATTGATCATGCACTGATCATGTGGCTGATCATGCACTGATCACGTGACTGATCATGCACTGATCACGTGGCTATCATGCACTGATCACTTGCTGGTCATACACTGATCACGCAGCTACCATGTACTGGTCACGTGACTGATCATGCACTGATGACGTAATTGATCATGCACTGATCATGTGGCGGATCATGCACTGATCACTTGACTGATCATGCACTGATCACTTGGCTGATCATGCACTGATCACGTGGCTATCATGCACTTATCACATGGCTGGTCATACACTGATCTTATAGCTACCATGTACCGGTCATGTGAATGATCATACACCCATCAGGTTACTGATCATGCACTGATCACGTGACTGATCATGCAGTGATCACGTGGCTATCGTGCACTACTCACGTGGCTGATCATGCAATGATCATGTAGCTACCATGTACAGGTCACGTGAATGATCATACACCCATCAGGTGACTGATCATGCACTGATCACGTAATTGATCATTCACTGATCAGGTGACTTATCATGCACTGTTCACGTGACTGATCATGCACTGATCACGTGACTGATCATGCACTGATCTCGTTGCTATCATGCACTGATCACGTCTATATCATGCACTGATCACATGACTGCCCATGCACTGATCACGTGGATGATCATACACTAATCATGTGAAAGATCATGCACTGATCACGTGGCTGATCGTGCACTGATACCGTGACTGAGCATGGACTGATCACATGACTATCATGTAGTGATCACGTGACTTAATGGCGCTGATCATGTGACTGATCATGCGCTGATCATGTTTGCTATCATACACTGATCATGTGCCTCTGGAGGCAATAAACAAAGAGCTGAGTAGGCACGAATCATACAGTCAGCAGGCAATAATCATGGAACTCAGCTGTGAGGAATCATGCTGCTCAGCTGGCAATAATCAAGCAGCTGAGCAGGCAGGAATTACGCAGCACAGCTGGCAATTGTCAAGCAGATGACAGGCAGGAATCGTGCAGCTCAGCTGGCAATTGTCAAGCAGATGAGCAGACAGTAATCACGCAGCTCAGCAGGCCCTGATCACGTGACTGAGCATGCACTGTTCACGTGGCTGATCATACACTTATCACGTGATTGATCATGCATTGATCACTTGGATATCATGCACTGATCACGTGGCTGATCATAGACTGCTCACGTAACTGATCATGCACACATCACGTGGCTATCATGCACTGCTCACGTGGCTCGTCAAAGAATGATCACGTAGCTACCATATACTGGTCACGTGACTGATCATGCACAGATCACGTAAATGATCATGCACTGTTCAAGTGACTGATCATGTACTGATCACGTGACTGATCATGCACTGATCACGTGGCTATCATGCTCTGCTCACGTGGCTGATCATGCAAGGATCACGTAGCAACCATGTACTGGTCACGTGACTGATCATGCACTGATCACGAAATTGATCCTGCACTGATCACGTGGCTCATCATGCAGTGATCACGTGGCTGATCACACATGTATCACGTGACTGATCATGCACTGATCACGTGGCTCTCATGCACTGATCATGTGGCTATCATGCACTGATCACGTGGCTATCATGCACTGATCACGTGGCTGATCACGCAGTGATCACGTAGCAACCATGTACTGGTCATGTGACTGATCATGCACTGATCACGTAATTGATCCTGCACTGATCACATGGCTCATCACGCACTGATCCGTTGGCTGATCACACACGTATCACGTGACTGATCATGTACAGATCACGTAAATAATCATGAAGTGATCACGTGGCTATCCTGCACTGATCACGTGGATAACATGCACTGATCACGTGGCTGATCACACACGTATCACGTGACTGATCATGCACTGATCACGTGGCTATCATGCACTGATCACGTGGCTATCATGCACTGATCACTTGGCTGATCATGCACTGATCACGTGGCTATCATGCACTTATCACATGGCTGGTCATACACTGATCTTATAGCTACCATGTACCGGTCATGTGAATGATCATACACCCATCAGGTTACTGATCATGCACTGATCACGTGACTGATCATGCAGTGATCACGTGGCTATCGTGCACTACTCACGTGGCTGATCATGCAATGATCATGTAGCTACCATGTACAGGTCACGTGAATGATCATACACCCATCAGGTGACTGATCATGCACTGATCACGTAATTGATCATTCACTGATCAGGTGACTTATCATGCACTGTTCACGTGACTGATCATGCACTGATCACGTGACTGATCATGCACTGATCTCGTTGCTATCATGCACTGATCACGTCTATATCATGCACTGATCACATGACTGCCCATGCACTGATCACGTGGATGATCATACACTAATCATGTGAAAGATCATGCACTGATCACGTGGCTGATCGTGCACTGATACCGTGACTGAGCATGGACTGATCACATGACTATCATGTAGTGATCACGTGACTTAATGGCGCTGATCATGTGACTGATCATGCGCTGATCATGTTTGCTATCATACACTGATCATGTGCCTCTGGAGGCAATAAACAAAGAGCTGAGTAGGCACGAATCATACAGTCAGCAGGCAATAATCATGGAACTCAGCTGTGAGGAATCATGCTGCTCAGCTGGCAATAATCAAGCAGCTGAGCAGGCAGGAATTACGCAGCACAGCTGGCAATTGTCAAGCAGATGACAGGCAGGAATCGTGCAGCTCAGCTGGCAATTGTCAAGCAGATGAGCAGACAGTAATCACGCAGCTCAGCAGGCCCTGATCACGTGACTGAGCATGCACTGTTCACGTGGCTGATCATACACTTATCACGTGATTGATCATGCATTGATCACTTGGATATCATGCACTGATCACGTGGCTGATCATAGACTGCTCACGTAACTGATCATGCACACATCACGTGGCTATCATGCACTGCTCACGTGGCTCGTCAAAGAATGATCACGTAGCTACCATATACTGGTCACGTGACTGATCATGCACAGATCACGTAAATGATCATGCACTGTTCAAGTGACTGATCATGTACTGATCACGTGACTGATCATGCACTGATCACGTGGCTATCATGCTCTGCTCACGTGGCTGATCATGCAAGGATCACGTAGCAACCATGTACTGGTCACGTGACTGATCATGCACTGATCACGAAATTGATCCTGCACTGATCACGTGGCTCATCATGCAGTGATCACGTGGCTGATCACACATGTATCACGTGACTGATCATGCACTGATCACGTGGCTCTCATGCACTGATCATGTGGCTATCATGCACTGATCACGTGGCTATCATGCACTGATCACGTGGCTGATCACGCAGTGATCACGTAGCAACCATGTACTGGTCATGTGACTGATCATGCACTGATCACGTAATTGATCCTGCACTGATCACATGGCTCATCACGCACTGATCCGTTGGCTGATCACACACGTATCACGTGACTGATCATGTACAGATCACGTAAATAATCATGAAGTGATCACGTGGCTATCCTGCACTGATCACGTGGATAACATGCACTGATCACGTGGCTGATCACACACGTATCACGTGACTGATCATGCACTGATCACGTGGCTATCATGCACTGATCACGTGGCTATCATGCACTGATCACTTGGCTGATCATGCAATGATCACGTAGCTGCCATGCACTGGTCACGTGACTGATCATGCACTGATCAGGTAACTGATCATGCACTGATCACGTGACTGATCATGCCCAGATCACGTGACTGATCATGCACTGATCACGTGGCTATCATGCACTGCTCACGTGGCTGATCATGCAATGATCACCCAGCTACCATGTACTGTTCACATGACTGATCATGCACTGATCACATAATTGATCATGCACTGATCACCTGGCTTATCATGCATTCATCATGTGACTGATCATGTGCTGATCATGTTTGGTGTCACACACTGATCATGTGCATCTGCAGGCAATGAACAAATAGCTGAGTAGGCAGGAATCAGTCAGCAGGCTATAATCATGGAACTCAGCTTTGAGAAATCATGCTGCTCAGCTGGCAATAATGAAGTAGATGAGCAGGCAGGACTTATGCAGCACAGGTGGCAATTGTCAAGGAGATGACAGGCCGAAATCGTACAGCTCAGCTGGCAATTGTCAAGCAGATGAGCAGACAGTAATCACGCAGCTCAGCAGGCCCTGATCACGTGACTGAGCATGCACTGTTCACGTGGCTGATCACACTCCTATCACGTGAATAATCATGCACTGATCACGTGGCTCTCATGCACTGATCACGTGATTGCGCATGCACTGATCACGTAATTGTATGCACTGCTCACGTGGCTATCATGCACTGATGACGTGGCTGATCATGCACTGATCACATAGCTATCTTGCACTGATCACTTGGCTGATCATACACTCATCACGGGACTGATCGTGCACTGATCACGGCACTATCATGCATTGTCTACATGACTCCACATGCACTGATCACGTGGATGATCATGCACTGATCACGTGACTGACCATGCACTGATCACGTGACTGATCATTCACTGATCACGTGGCTGATCATGCACTGATCACGTAATTGATCATTCACTGATCATTTGGTTGATCATACACTGATCACGTGGCTGATCATACACTGATCACGTGACTGATCATGCACTGGTCACGTGACTGATCATGCACTGATCACGTGGCTGGTCATACACTGATCACATGACTGATCATGCACTGTTCACGTGACTGATCATGTACTGATCACATGACTGATCATGAACTGATCACATTATTGATCATGCACTATTCACGCGGCTGATCATGCAATGATCACGTGACTGACCATGCACTGATCACGTAATTGATCATTCACTGATCATTTGGTTGATCATACACTGATCACGTGGCTGATCATACACTGATCACGTGACTGATCATGCACTGGTCACGTGACTGATCATGCACTGATCACTTGGCTGGTCATACACTGATCACATGACTGATCATGCACTGTTCACGTGACTGATCATGTACTGATCACGTGACTGATCATGAACTGATCACATTATTGATCATGCACTATTCACGCGGCTGATCATGCAATGATCACGTGACTGACCATGCACTGATCACGTGACTGATCATCTACTGATCAGTTGGCTATCATGCACTGATTACTTGGCTGATCATACACTGATCACGTGACTGATAATGCACTGATCATCTGGCTATCATGCACTCATTACCTGGCTATCGTGCACTGATCACGTGGTTGATCATGCACTGATACCGTGACTGAGCATGGACTGATCACATGACTATCATGTAGTGATCACGTGACTTAATGGCTCTGATCATGTGACTGATCATGCGCTGATCATGTTTGTTATCATACACTGATCATGTGCCTCTGGAGGCAATAAACAAAGAGCTGAGTAGGCACGAATCAAACAGTCAGCAGGCAATAATCATGGAACTCAGGTGTGAGGAATCATGCTGCTCAGCTGGCAATAATCAAGCAGTTGAGCAGGCAGGAATTACGCAGCACAGCTGGCAATTGTCAAGCAGATGACAGGCAGGAATCGTGCAGCTCAAATGGCAATTGTCAAGCAGATGAGCAGACAGTAATCACGCAGCTCAGCAGGCCCTGATCACGTGACTGAGCATGCACTGTTCACGTGGCTGATCATACACTGATCACGTGATTGATCATGCACTGATCACGTGGCTATCATGCACTGATCACGTGGCTGATCATGCAATGATCACGTAGCTACCATGTACTGGTCACGTGACTGATCATGCACTGATCACGTAATTAATCATCCACTGATCACGTGACTGATCATGCACTGATCATGTGGCTATCATGCACTGCTACTTGGCTGATCATGCAATGATCACGCAGCTACCATGTACTGGTCACGTGACTGATCATGCACTGATGACGTAATTGATCATGCACTGATCATGTGGCTGATCATGCACTGATCACGTGACTGATCATGCACTGATCACGTGGCTATCATGCACTGATCACTTGCTGGTCATACACTGATCACGCAGCTACCATGTACTGGTCACGTGACTGATCATGCACTGATGACGTAATTGATCATGCACTGATCATGTGGCGGATCATGCACTGATCACTTGACTGATCATGCACTGATCACTTGGCTGATCATGCACTGATCACGTGGCTATCATGCACTTATCACATGGCTGGTCATACACTGATCTTATAGCTACCATGTACCGGTCATGTGAATGATCATACACCCATCAGGTTACTGATCATGCACTGATCACGTGACTGATCATGCAGTGATCACGTGGCTATCGTGCACTACTCACGTGGCTGATCATGCAATGATCATGTAGCTACCATGTACAGGTCACGTGAATGATCATACACCCATCAGGTGACTGATCATGCACTGATCACGTAATTGATCATTCACTGATCAGGTGACTTATCATGCACTGTTCACGTGACTGATCATGCACTGATCACGTGACTGATCATGCACTGATCTCGTTGCTATCATGCACTGATCACGTCTATATCATGCACTGATCACATGACTGCCCATGCACTGATCACGTGGATGATCATACACTAATCATGTGAAAGATCATGCACTGATCACGTGGCTGATCGTGCACTGATACCGTGACTGAGCATGGACTGATCACATGACTATCATGTAGTGATCACGTGACTTAATGGCGCTGATCATGTGACTGATCATGCGCTGATCATGTTTGCTATCATACACTGATCATGTGCCTCGGGAGGCAATAAACAAAGAGCTGAGTAGGCACGAATCATACAGTCAGCAGGCAATAATCATGGAACTCAGCTGTGAGGAATCATGCTGCTCAGCTGGCAATAATCAAGCAGCTGAGCAGGCAGGAATTACGCAGCACAGCTGGCAATTGTCAAGCAGATGACAGGCAGGAATCGTGCAGCTCAGCTGGCAATTGTCAAGCAGATGAGCAGACAGTAATCACGCAGCTCAGCAGGCCCTGATCACGTGACTGAGCATGCACTGTTCACGTGGCTGATCATACACTTATCACGTGATTGATCATGCATTGATCACTTGGATATCATGCACTGATCACGTGGCTGATCATAGACTGCTCACGTAACTGATCATGCACACATCACGTGGCTATCATGCACTGCTCACGTGGCTCGTCAAAGAATGATCACGTAGCTACCATATACTGGTCACGTGACTGATCATGCACAGATCACGTAAATGATCATGCACTGTTCAAGTGACTGATCATGTACTGATCACGTGACTGATCATGCACTGATCACGTGGCTATCATGCTCTGCTCACGTGGCTGATCATGCAAGGATCACGTAGCAACCATGTACTGGTCACGTGACTGATCATGCACTGATCACGAAATTGATCCTGCACTGATCACGTGGCTCATCATGCAGTGATCACGTGGCTGATCACACATGTATCACGTGACTGATCATGCACTGATCACGTGGCTCTCATGCACTGATCATGTGGCTATCATGCACTGATCACGTGGCTATCATGCACTGATCACGTGGCTGATCACGCAGTGATCACGTAGCAACCATGTACTGGTCATGTGACTGATCATGCACTGATCACGTAATTGATCCTGCACTGATCACATGGCTCATCACGCACTGATCCGTTGGCTGATCACACACGTATCACGTGACTGATCATGTACAGATCACGTAAATAATCATGAAGTGATCACGTGGCTATCCTGCACTGATCACGTGGATAACATGCACTGATCACGTGGCTGATCACACACGTATCACGTGACTGATCATGCACTGATCACGTGGCTATCATGCACTGATCACGTGGCTATCATGCACTGATCACTTGGCTGATCATGCACTGATCACGTGGCTATCATGCACTTATCACATGGCTGGTCATACACTGATCTTATAGCTACCATGTACCGGTCATGTGAATGATCATACACCCATCAGGTTACTGATCATGCACTGATCACGTGACTGATCATGCAGTGATCACGTGGCTATCGTGCACTACTCACGTGGCTGATCATGCAATGATCATGTAGCTACCATGTACAGGTCACGTGAATGATCATACACCCATCAGGTGACTGATCATGCACTGATCACGTAATTGATCATTCACTGATCAGGTGACTTATCATGCACTGTTCACGTGACTGATCATGCACTGATCACGTGACTGATCATGCACTGATCTCGTTGCTATCATGCACTGATCACGTCTATATCATGCACTGATCACATGACTGCCCATGCACTGATCACGTGGATGATCATACACTAATCATGTGAAAGATCATGCACTGATCACGTGGCTGATCGTGCACTGATACCGTGACTGAGCATGGACTGATCACATGACTATCATGTAGTGATCACGTGACTTAATGGCGCTGATCATGTGACTGATCATGCGCTGATCATGTTTGCTATCATACACTGATCATGTGCCTCTGGAGGCAATAAACAAAGAGCTGAGTAGGCACGAATCATACAGTCAGCAGGCAATAATCATGGAACTCAGCTGTGAGGAATCATGCTGCTCAGCTGGCAATAATCAAGCAGCTGAGCAGGCAGGAATTACGCAGCACAGCTGGCAATTGTCAAGCAGATGACAGGCAGGAATCGTGCAGCTCAGCTGGCAATTGTCAAGCAGATGAGCAGACAGTAATCACGCAGCTCAGCAGGCCCTGATCACGTGACTGAGCATGCACTGTTCACGTGGCTGATCATACACTTATCACGTGATTGATCATGCATTGATCACTTGGATATCATGCACTGATCACGTGGCTGATCATAGACTGCTCACGTAACTGATCATGCACACATCACGTGGCTATCATGCACTGCTCACGTGGCTCGTCAAAGAATGATCACGTAGCTACCATATACTGGTCACGTGACTGATCATGCACAGATCACGTAAATGATCATGCACTGTTCAAGTGACTGATCATGTACTGATCACGTGACTGATCATGCACTGATCACGTGGCTATCATGCTCTGCTCACGTGGCTGATCATGCAAGGATCACGTAGCAACCATGTACTGGTCACGTGACTGATCATGCACTGATCACGAAATTGATCCTGCACTGATCACGTGGCTCATCATGCAGTGATCACGTGGCTGATCACACATGTATCACGTGACTGATCATGCACTGATCACGTGGCTCTCATGCACTGATCATGTGGCTATCATGCACTGATCACGTGGCTATCATGCACTGATCACGTGGCTGATCACGCAGTGATCACGTAGCAACCATGTACTGGTCATGTGACTGATCATGCACTGATCACGTAATTGATCCTGCACTGATCACATGGCTCATCACGCACTGATCCGTTGGCTGATCACACACGTATCACGTGACTGATCATGTACAGATCACGTAAATAATCATGAAGTGATCACGTGGCTATCCTGCACTGATCACGTGGATAACATGCACTGATCACGTGGCTGATCACACACGTATCACGTGACTGATCATGCACTGATCACGTGGCTATCATGCACTGATCACGTGGCTATCATGCACTGATCACTTGGCTGATCATGCAATGATCACGTAGCTGCCATGCACTGGTCACGTGACTGATCATGCACTGATCAGGTAACTGATCATGCACTGATCACGTGACTGATCATGCCCAGATCACGTGACTGATCATGCACTGATCACGTGGCTATCATGCACTGCTCACGTGGCTGATCATGCAATGATCACCCAGCTACCATGTACTGTTCACATGACTGATCATGCACTGATCACATAATTGATCATGCACTGATCACCTGGCTTATCATGCATTCATCATGTGACTGATCATGTGCTGATCATGTTTGGTGTCACACACTGATCATGTGCATCTGCAGGCAATGAACAAATAGCTGAGTAGGCAGGAATCAGTCAGCAGGCTATAATCATGGAACTCAGCTTTGAGAAATCATGCTGCTCAGCTGGCAATAATGAAGTAGATGAGCAGGCAGGACTTATGCAGCACAGGTGGCAATTGTCAAGGAGATGACAGGCCGAAATCGTACAGCTCAGCTGGCAATTGTCAAGCAGATGAGCAGACAGTAATCACGCAGCTCAGCAGGCCCTGATCACGTGACTGAGCATGCACTGTTCACGTGGCTGATCACACTCCTATCACGTGAATAATCATGCACTGATCACGTGGCTCTCATGCACTGATCACGTGATTGCGCATGCACTGATCACGTAATTGTATGCACTGCTCACGTGGCTATCATGCACTGATGACGTGGCTGATCATGCACTGATCACATAGCTATCTTGCACTGATCACTTGGCTGATCATACACTCATCACGGGACTGATCGTGCACTGATCACGGCACTATCATGCATTGTCTACATGACTCCACATGCACTGATCACGTGGATGATCATGCACTGATCACGTGACTGACCATGCACTGATCACGTGACTGATCATTCACTGATCACGTGGCTGATCATGCACTGATCACGTAATTGATCATTCACTGATCATTTGGTTGATCATACACTGATCACGTGGCTGATCATACACTGATCACGTGACTGATCATGCACTGGTCACGTGACTGATCATGCACTGATCACGTGGCTGGTCATACACTGATCACATGACTGATCATGCACTGTTCACGTGACTGATCATGTACTGATCACATGACTGATCATGAACTGATCACATTATTGATCATGCACTATTCACGCGGCTGATCATGCAATGATCACGTGACTGACCATGCACTGATCACGTAATTGATCATTCACTGATCATTTGGTTGATCATACACTGATCACGTGGCTGATCATACACTGATCACGTGACTGATCATGCACTGGTCACGTGACTGATCATGCACTGATCACTTGGCTGGTCATACACTGATCACATGACTGATCATGCACTGTTCACGTGACTGATCATGTACTGATCACGTGACTGATCATGAACTGATCACATTATTGATCATGCACTATTCACGCGGCTGATCATGCAATGATCACGTGACTGACCATGCACTGATCACGTGACTGATCATCTACTGATCAGTTGGCTATCATGCACTGATTACTTGGCTGATCATACACTGATCACGTGACTGATAATGCACTGATCATCTGGCTATCATGCACTCATTACCTGGCTATCGTGCACTGATCACGTGGTTGATCATGCACTGATACCGTGACTGAGCATGGACTGATCACATGACTATCATGTAGTGATCACGTGACTTAATGGCTCTGATCATGTGACTGATCATGCGCTGATCATGTTTGTTATCATACACTGATCATGTGCCTCTGGAGGCAATAAACAAAGAGCTGAGTAGGCACGAATCAAACAGTCAGCAGGCAATAATCATGGGAACTCAGGTGTGAGGAATCATGCTGCTCAGCTGGCAATAATCAAGCAGTTGAGCAGGCAGGAATTACACAGCACAGCTGGCAATTGTCAAGCAGATGACAGGCAGGAATCGTGCAGCTCAAATGGCAATTGTCAAGCAGATGAGCAGACAGTAATCACGCAGCTCAGCAGGCCCTGATCACGTGACTGAGCATGCACTGTTCACGTGGCTGATCATACACTGATCACGTGATTGATCATGCACTGATCACGTGGCTATCATGCACTGATCACGTGGCTGATCATGCAATGATCACGTAGCTACCATGTACTGGTCACGTGACTGATCATGCACTGATCACGTAATTAATCATCCACTGATCACGTGACTGATCATGCACTGATCATGTGGCTATCATGCACTGCTACTTGGCTGATCATGCAATGATCACGCAGCTACCATGTACTGGTCACGTGACTGATCATGCACTGATGACGTAATTGATCATGCACTGATCATGTGGCTGATCATGCACTGATCACGTGACTGATCATGCACTGATCACGTGGCTATCATGCACTGATCACTTGCTGGTCATACACTGATCACGCAGCTACCATGTACTGGTCACGTGACTGATCATGCACTGATGACGTAATTGATCATGCACTGATCATGTGGCGGATCATGCACTGATCACTTGACTGATCATGCACTGATCACTTGGCTGATCATGCACTGATCACGTGGCTATCATGCACTTATCACATGGCTGGTCATACACTGATCTTATAGCTACCATGTACCGGTCATGTGAATGATCATACACCCATCAGGTTACTGATCATGCACTGATCACGTGACTGATCATGCAGTGATCACGTGGCTATCGTGCACTACTCACGTGGCTGATCATGCAATGATCATGTAGCTACCATGTACAGGTCACGTGAATGATCATACACCCATCAGGTGACTGATCATGCACTGATCACGTAATTGATCATTCACTGATCAGGTGACTTATCATGCACTGTTCACGTGACTGATCATGCACTGATCACGTGACTGATCATGCACTGATCTCGTTGCTATCATGCACTGATCACGTCTATATCATGCACTGATCACATGACTGCCCATGCACTGATCACGTGGATGATCATACACTAATCATGTGAAAGATCATGCACTGATCACGTGGCTGATCGTGCACTGATACCGTGACTGAGCATGGACTGATCACATGACTATCATGTAGTGATCACGTGACTTAATGGCGCTGATCATGTGACTGATCATGCGCTGATCATGTTTGCTATCATACACTGATCATGTGCCTCGGGAGGCAATAAACAAAGAGCTGAGTAGGCACGAATCATACAGTCAGCAGGCAATAATCATGGAACTCAGCTGTGAGGAATCATGCTGCTCAGCTGGCAATAATCAAGCAGCTGAGCAGGCAGGAATTACGCAGCACAGCTGGCAATTGTCAAGCAGATGACAGGCAGGAATCGTGCAGCTCAGCTGGCAATTGTCAAGCAGATGAGCAGACAGTAATCACGCAGCTCAGCAGGCCCTGATCACGTGACTGAGCATGCACTGTTCACGTGGCTGATCATACACTTATCACGTGATTGATCATGCATTGATCACTTGGATATCATGCACTGATCACGTGGCTGATCATAGACTGCTCACGTAACTGATCATGCACACATCACGTGGCTATCATGCACTGCTCACGTGGCTCGTCAAAGAATGATCACGTAGCTACCATATACTGGTCACGTGACTGATCATGCACAGATCACGTAAATGATCATGCACTGTTCAAGTGACTGATCATGTACTGATCACGTGACTGATCATGCACTGATCACGTGGCTATCATGCTCTGCTCACGTGGCTGATCATGCAAGGATCACGTAGCAACCATGTACTGGTCACGTGACTGATCATGCACTGATCACGAAATTGATCCTGCACTGATCACGTGGCTCATCATGCAGTGATCACGTGGCTGATCACACATGTATCACGTGACTGATCATGCACTGATCACGTGGCTCTCATGCACTGATCATGTGGCTATCATGCACTGATCACGTGGCTATCATGCACTGATCACGTGGCTGATCACGCAGTGATCACGTAGCAACCATGTACTGGTCATGTGACTGATCATGCACTGATCACGTAATTGATCCTGCACTGATCACATGGCTCATCACGCACTGATCCGTTGGCTGATCACACACGTATCACGTGACTGATCATGTACAGATCACGTAAATAATCATGAAGTGATCACGTGGCTATCCTGCACTGATCACGTGGATAACATGCACTGATCACGTGGCTGATCACACACGTATCACGTGACTGATCATGCACTGATCACGTGGCTATCATGCACTGATCACGTGGCTATCATGCACTGATCACTTGGCTGATCATGCACTGATCACGTGGCTATCATGCACTTATCACATGGCTGGTCATACACTGATCTTATAGCTACCATGTACCGGTCATGTGAATGATCATACACCCATCAGGTTACTGATCATGCACTGATCACGTGACTGATCATGCAGTGATCACGTGGCTATCGTGCACTACTCACGTGGCTGATCATGCAATGATCATGTAGCTACCATGTACAGGTCACGTGAATGATCATACACCCATCAGGTGACTGATCATGCACTGATCACGTAATTGATCATTCACTGATCAGGTGACTTATCATGCACTGTTCACGTGACTGATCATGCACTGATCACGTGACTGATCATGCACTGATCTCGTTGCTATCATGCACTGATCACGTCTATATCATGCACTGATCACATGACTGCCCATGCACTGATCACGTGGATGATCATACACTAATCATGTGAAAGATCATGCACTGATCACGTGGCTGATCGTGCACTGATACCGTGACTGAGCATGGACTGATCACATGACTATCATGTAGTGATCACGTGACTTAATGGCGCTGATCATGTGACTGATCATGCGCTGATCATGTTTGCTATCATACACTGATCATGTGCCTCTGGAGGCAATAAACAAAGAGCTGAGTAGGCACGAATCATACAGTCAGCAGGCAATAATCATGGAACTCAGCTGTGAGGAATCATGCTGCTCAGCTGGCAATAATCAAGCAGCTGAGCAGGCAGGAATTACGCAGCACAGCTGGCAATTGTCAAGCAGATGACAGGCAGGAATCGTGCAGCTCAGCTGGCAATTGTCAAGCAGATGAGCAGACAGTAATCACGCAGCTCAGCAGGCCCTGATCACGTGACTGAGCATGCACTGTTCACGTGGCTGATCATACACTTATCACGTGATTGATCATGCATTGATCACTTGGATATCATGCACTGATCACGTGGCTGATCATAGACTGCTCACGTAACTGATCATGCACACATCACGTGGCTATCATGCACTGCTCACGTGGCTCGTCAAAGAATGATCACGTAGCTACCATATACTGG
This sequence comes from Bos taurus, assembly GCF_002263795.3. Taxonomy (NCBI): domain Eukaryota; kingdom Metazoa; phylum Chordata; class Mammalia; order Artiodactyla; family Bovidae; genus Bos; species Bos taurus. The sequence goes on from NW_020191278.1 coordinate 48,154, forward strand.
TCACGTGACTGATCATGCACAGATCACGTAAATGATCATGCACTGTTCAAGTGACTGATCATGTACTGATCACGTGACTGATCATGCACTGATCACGTGGCTATCATGCTCTGCTCACGTGGCTGATCATGCAAGGATCACGTAGCAACCATGTACTGGTCACGTGACTGATCATGCACTGATCACGAAATTGATCCTGCACTGATCACGTGGCTCATCATGCAGTGATCACGTGGCTGATCACACATGTATCACGTGACTGATCATGCACTGATCACGTGGCTCTCATGCACTGATCATGTGGCTATCATGCACTGATCACGTGGCTATCATGCACTGATCACGTGGCTGATCACGCAGTGATCACGTAGCAACCATGTACTGGTCATGTGACTGATCATGCACTGATCACGTAATTGATCCTGCACTGATCACATGGCTCATCACGCACTGATCCGTTGGCTGATCACACACGTATCACGTGACTGATCATGTACAGATCACGTAAATAATCATGAAGTGATCACGTGGCTATCCTGCACTGATCACGTGGATAACATGCACTGATCACGTGGCTGATCACACACGTATCACGTGACTGATCATGCACTGATCACGTGGCTATCATGCACTGATCACGTGGCTATCATGCACTGATCACTTGGCTGATCATGCAATGATCACGTAGCTGCCATGCACTGGTCACGTGACTGATCATGCACTGATCAGGTAACTGATCATGCACTGATCACGTGACTGATCATGCCCCAGATCACGTGACTGATCATGCACTGATCACGTGGCTATCATGCACTGCTCACGTGGCTGATCATGCAATGATCACCCAGCTACATGTACTGTTCACATGACTGATCATGCACTGATCACATAATTGATCATGCACTGATCACCTGGCTTATCATGCATTCATCATGTGACTGATCATGTGCTGATCATGTTTGGTGTCACACACTGATCATGTGCATCTGCAGGCAATGAACAAATAGCTGAGTAGGCAGGAATCAGTCAGCAGGCTATAATCATGGAACTCAGCTTTGAGAAATCATGCTGCTCAGCTGGCAATAATGAAGTAGATGAGCAGGCAGGACTTATGCAGCACAGGTGGCAATTGTCAAGGAGATGACAGGCCGAAATCGTACAGCTCAGCTGGCAATTGTCAAGCAGATGAGCAGACAGTAATCACGCAGCTCAGCAGGCCCTGATCACGTGACTGAGCATGCACTGTTCACGTGGCTGATCACACTCCTATCACGTGAATAATCATGCACTGATCACGTGGCTCTCATGCACTGATCACGTGATTGCGCATGCACTGATCACGTAATTGTATGCACTGCTCACGTGGCTATCATGCACTGATGACGTGGCTGATCATGCACTGATCACATAGCTATCTTGCACTGATCACTTGGCTGATCATACACTCATCACGGGACTGATCGTGCACTGATCACGGCACTATCATGCATTGTCTACATGACTCCACATGCACTGATCACGTGGATGATCATGCACTGATCACGTGACTGACCATGCACTGATCACGTGACTGATCATTCACTGATCACGTGGCTGATCATGCACTGATCACGTAATTGATCATTCACTGATCATTTGGTTGATCATACACTGATCACGTGGCTGATCATACACTGATCACGTGACTGATCATGCACTGGTCACGTGACTGATCATGCACTGATCACGTGGCTGGTCATACACTGATCACATGACTGATCATGCACTGTTCACGTGACTGATCATGTACTGATCACATGACTGATCATGAACTGATCACATTATTGATCATGCACTATTCACGCGGCTGATCATGCAATGATCACGTGACTGACCATGCACTGATCACGTAATTGATCATTCACTGATCATTTGGTTGATCATACACTGATCACGTGGCTGATCATACACTGATCACGTGACTGATCATGCACTGGTCACGTGACTGATCATGCACTGATCACTTGGCTGGTCATACACTGATCACATGACTGATCATGCACTGTTCACGTGACTGATCATGTACTGATCACGTGACTGATCATGAACTGATCACATTATTGATCATGCACTATTCACGCGGCTGATCATGCAATGATCACGTGACTGACCATGCACTGATCACGTGACTGATCATCTACTGATCAGTTGGCTATCATGCACTGATTACTTGGCTGATCATACACTGATCACGTGACTGATAATGCACTGATCATCTGGCTATCATGCACTCATTACCTGGCTATCGTGCACTGATCACGTGGTTGATCATGCACTGATACCGTGACTGAGCATGGACTGATCACATGACTATCATGTAGTGATCACGTGACTTAATGGCTCTGATCATGTGACTGATCATGCGCTGATCATGTTTGTTATCATACACTGATCATGTGCCTCTGGAGGCAATAAACAAAGAGCTGAGTAGGCACGAATCAAAACAGTCAGCAGGCAATAATCATGGAACTCAGGTGTGAGGAATCATGCTGCTCAGCTGGCAATAATCAAGCAGTTGAGCAGGCAGGAATTACACAGCACAGCTGGCAATTGTCAAAGCAGATGACAGGCAGGAATCGTGCAGCTCAAATGGCAATTGTCAAGCAGATGAGCAGACAGTAATCACGCAGCTCAGCAGGCCCTGATCACGTGACTGAGCATGCACTGTTTCACGTGGCTGATCATACACTGATCACGTGATTGATCATGCACTGATCACGTGGCTATCATGCACTGATCACGTGGCTGATCATGCAATGATCACGTAGCTACCATGTACTGGTCACGTGACTGATCATGCACTGATCACGTAATTAATCATCCACTGATCACGTGACTGATCATGCACTGATCATGTGGCTATCATGCACTGCTACTTGGCTGATCATGCCAATGATCAGCAGCTACCATGTACCTGGTCACGTGACTGATCATGCACTGATGACGTAATTGATCATGCACTGATCATGTGGCTGATCATGCACTGATCACGTGACTGATCATGCACTGATCACGTGGCTATCATGCACTGATCACTTGCTGGTCATACACTGATCACGCAGCTACCATGTACTGGTCACGTGACTGATCAATGCACTGATGACGTAATTGATCATCACTGATCATGTGGCGGATCATGCACTGATCACTTGACTGATCATGCACTGATCACTTGCTGATCATGCACTGATCACGTGGCTATCATGCACTTATACATGGCTGGTCATAACACTGATCTTATAGCTACCATGTACCGGTCATGTGAATGATCATACACCATCAGGTACTGATCATGCACTGATCACGTGACTGATCATGCAGTGATCACGTGGCTATCGTGCACTACTCACGTGGCTGATCATGCAATGATCATGTAGCTACCATGTACAGGGTCACGTGAATGATCATACACCCATCAGGTGACTGATCATGCACTGATCACGTAATTGATCATTCACTGATCAGGTGACTTATATGCACTGTTCACGTGACTGATCAATGCACTGATCACGTGACTGATCATGCACTGATCTCGTTGCTATCATGGCACTGATCACGTCTATATCAATGCACTGATCACATGACTGCCCATGCACTGATCACGTGGATGATCATACACTAATCATGTGAAAGATCAAATGCACTGATCAGTGGCTGATCGTGCACTGATACCGTGACTGAGCAGGACTGATCAATGACTATCATGTAGTGATCACGTGACTTAATGGCGCTGATCATGTTGACTTATCATGCGCTGATCATGTTTGCTATCATACACTGATCATGTGCTCGGGAGGCAATAAACAAAGAGCTGAGTAGGCACGAATCATACAGTCAGCAGGCAATAATCATGGGAACTCAGCTTGTGAGGAATCATGCTGCTCAGCTGGCAATAATCAAGCAGCTGAGCAGGCAGGAATTACGCAGCACAGCTGGCAATTGTCAAGCAGATGACAGGCCAGGAATCGTGCAGCTCAGCTGGCAATTGTCAAGCAGATGAGCAGAACAGTAAATCACGCAGCTCAGCAGGCCTGATCAGTGACTGAGCATTGCACTGTTTCAGCGGCTGATCATTACACTTATCACGTGATTGATCATGCATTGATCACTTGGAATCATGCACTGATCACGTGGCTGATCATAGACTGCTCACGTAACTGATCATGCACACATCACGTGGCTATCATGCACTGCTCACGTGGCTCGTCAAAGAATGATCACGTAGCTACCATATACTGGTCACGTGACTGATCATGCACAGATCACGTAAATGATCATGCACTGTTCAAGTGACTGATCATGTACTGATCACGTGACTGATCATGCACTGATCACGTGGCTATCATGCTCTGCTCACGTGGCTGATCATGCAAGGATCACGTAGCAACCATGTACTGGTCACGTGACTGATCATGCACTGATCACGAAAGATCCTGCACTGATCACGTGGCTCATCATGCAGTGATCACGTGGCTGATCACACATGTATCACGTGACTGATCATGCACTGATCACGTGGCTCTCATGCACTGATCATGTGGCTATCATGCACTGATCACGTGGCTATCATGCACTGATCACGTGGCTGATCACGCAGTGATCACGTAGCAACCATGTACTGGTCATGTGAGATCATGCACTGATCACGTAATTGATCCTGCACTGATCACATGGCTCATCACGCACTGATCCGTTGGCTGATCACAACGTATCACGTGACTGATCATGTACAGATCACGTAAATAATCATGAAGTGATCACGTGGCTATCCTGCACTGATCACGTGGATAACATGCACTGATCACGTGGCTGATCACACACGTATCACGTGACTGATCATGCACTGATCACGTGGCTATCATGCACTGATCACGTGGCTATCATGCACTGATCACTTGGCTGATCATCACTGATCACGTGGCTATCATGCACTTATCACATGGCTGGTCATACACTGATCTTATAGCTACCATGTACCGGTCATGTGAATGATCATACACCCATCAGGTTACTGATCATGCACTGATCACGTGACTGATCATGCAGTGATCACGTGGCTATCGTGCACTACTCACGTGGCTGATCATGCAATGATCATGTAGCTACCATGTACAGGTCACGTGAATGATCATACACCCATCAGGTGACTGATCATGCACTGATCACGTAATTGATCATTCACTGATCAGGTGACTTATCATGCACTGTTCACGTGACTGATCATGCACTGCTCACGTGACTGATCATGCACTGATCTCGTTGCTATCATGCACTGATCACGTCTATATCATGCACTGATCACATGACTGCCCATGCACTGATCACGTGGATGATCATACACTAATCATGTGAAAGATCATGCACTGATCACGTGGCTGATCGTGCACTGATACCGTGACTGAGCATGGACTGATCACATGACTATATGTAGTGATCACGTGACTTAATGGCGCTGATCATGTGACTGATCATGCGCTGATCATGTTTGCTATCATACACTGATCATGTGCCTCTGGAGGCAATAAACAAAGAGCTGAGTAGGCACGAATCATACAGTCAGCAGGCAATAATCATGGAACTCAGCTGTGAGGAATCATGCTGCTCAGCTGGCAATAAAGCAGCTGAGCAGGCAGGAATTACGCAGCACAGCTGGCAATTGTCAAGCAGATGACAGGCAGGAATCGTGCAGCTCAGCTGGCAATTGTCAAGCAGATGAGCAGACAGTAATCACGCAGCTCAGCAGGCCCTGATCACGTGACTGAGCATGCACTGTTCACGTGGCTGATCATACACTTATCACGTGATTGATCATGCATTGATCACTTGGATATCATGCACTGATCACGGGCTGATCATAGACTGCTCACGTAACTGATCATGCACACATCACGTGGCTATCATGCACTGCTCACGTGGCTCGTCAAAGAATGATCACGTAGCTACCATATACTGTCACGTGACTGATCATGCACAGATCACGTAAATGCCACTTGTCCCTTGACAGTGCATGAT
>NW_020191279.1:0-2031 GCF_002263795.3 Bos taurus
TGATCACTGACTGATCATTGCACTGATCATGAGCCTGATCATGCACTGATCACGGGCCTGTTTATGCACTGATCCACTGTGGCGATGCTGCACTGATCACGAGGCTGATAATACACTGATCACGGTGACTGTGCATGCAATGATCACTTGGCTGATCATGTACTGATCACGTGGCTATCATGCACTGATAATGTGGCTTATCATACTTTGATCACCTAAATAATCATGCACTGATCACGTGCAATCTTGCTCTGATCACGTGGTTGATCAGGCCACTGATCACTTAGCTATCATTGCACTGATCACATAACTGCGCAAGAACTGAACACTTAGATATCATAGACAGGACACGTGACAGATCATGCACTGATCACGTGACTGATCATGCACTGATCTGGTGGCTATCATGCATTGATCACGTGGTTGATCATACACTGATCACGTGACTGATCATGCACTGATCACCTGGCTATCATGCACTAATCACGTAGCTGATCTGGAACAGATCACGTGACTAATCATGCAGTGACCACGTCGCTATCATCACTGATCTCGAGATTGCCCCATGCACTGAACATATGGATGATCACACACTGATCACTGACAGATCATGCACTGAACACGTGACTTATCATGCACTGATCACGTGACTGCACATGCACTGATCATGTGACTGAGCATGCACTGATCACGTAGCTGATCATGCACTGATCACGAAAGTTGATCATACAACCTGATCATTGCATACGAGCATGCACTGATCACGTAGCTGATCATGCACTGATCACGAAGTTGATCATACATGATCAGTGAGTGTGCATGCACTGATCACGTGTGGCGGATCATGCAATGATCACGTGGCTGATCATGCACTTATCACGTAGCGTTCATGCACTGATCACATGTCAATCATGCCCGGATCCCGTGGCTGATCATGCACTGATCGCCTGACTGATCATGCACTAAGTCACCTGGCTATCATGCCTAATCCGTGGCTGATCATACACTGACCCACGTGACTGATCATGCACTGATCACGTGGCTGATCATGCACTGATCTCGAAGCTGACTCATACACTGATCACGTGAGTGTGCATGCAATGATCACATGGTTGATCATGCACTGATCACGTGGCTGAACATGCTCTGATCCCGTGGGTGATCATGCACTTATCACGTGGCTTATCATACACTGATCACGTGGCTGATCATGCACTAATCACGTTGTGGATGATGCACTGGTCACGTGGCTGATCCATACACTGATCACCATGACTGATCATGCACTAATCACGTGTGAGTCATGCACTGATCACGTGGCTGATAATACACTGATTACGTGGCTGATCATACACTGATCACGTGGCTGATCATGCACTGATCACGTGGCTGATCATGACTCTGATTACGTGGATGATCATACACTGATTACGTGGCTGATCATACAGCTGATTCACGTGCCTGATCATGCACTGATCACGTGGCTGATCATACTCTGATCAACGTGGATGATCATAGACTGATCACGTGACTGCATATGCACTGATGCACTGTCACGTGACTGATCAGGCACTGATCACGTGGCTATCATGCACTGATTACGTGGCTTATCATACATTAATCACGTAACTAAATATGCACTGATCACGAAGCCTATCATACACTGATAATGTGACTGTGCATGCACTAATCACGTGGATGATCATGCACTGATCACGTGGCTGAGCATACAGTGATCACGTGACTGTGCATGAACTGATCACTTGGCTGATGATCATGCACTGATCACGTGACTGCACATGCACTGATCACGTGGCTCATCATACTGTGATCAAGTGGCTGATAATGCACTGATTACGTGGCTGATCATGCACAGATCACGTAGCTATCATGTGCCGATCACATGGCGATCATGCCCTGATCCCGTGGCTGATCATGCACTGATCGCTGACTGATCATGCACTAGTCACTTGGCTATCATGCACTGATCAGGTGGCTGATATGCACTGATCACGTGGATGATATGCACTG
>NW_020191280.1:0-27485 GCF_002263795.3 Bos taurus
TGCATTGATCAGACAGGCACGTGTCAGTTGCATATCAGTTAAGGTGATCAGTGCTATGGTCAGACACGTGAAGAGGGCATGAACAGCCTCGATGATCAGTGTATGACAGCCGCTATTGACTTGGCATGATCCGTAAACTGATTAGTGCTTGATCAGTCACTTGATCAGTGTATGATCTGCCATGTGATCAGTGCATGATCACCCAGTGCATCAGTGCATGCACAGTCACGGTGATCAGTGTATGATCAGCCACGTATCAGTGCATTGCACCAGTCACGTGATCAGTTTAATGATCAGCTGTCAGGATCAGTGCATGATCAGCCTCGTGATCAGTTGCTGGTGCAGTCTCGTGATCAGTTTTATGATCAGCTTTGCTGATCAGTACATTGATCAGCCAGCGTCATCGTGTATGATCAGGCACTTGATAAATTACACTGATCACGTGGCTGATCATAGAAGTAATCACTTTGGGGACCATGCACTCATCACTTCGCTGGAACAAACACTGAACACGTGGCTGATCATTACACTGATCACGTTGTCTGATTGCATGCACTAATTTCTTTTGCGTTTCACTGCACTTCATCACTTGGCGGATCATTGCACTGATCAACGTGTCTGATCGTACACTGATCACGTGGCTTTGCATTACACTGATCACGCGGGCCTGATCTGCACTGATTCACTGGCTGATCATACACTGATCACGTGGCTGATCATGCATAATTACTTTTGCGGAATCATGCACTTCATCACGTGGCTGATCATGCACTGATCACGTAGCTGAGTCATACACTGATAACATGACTGCCACATGCACTGATTCCCGTCGCTGATCATACACTGACACCTGACTTGGTTTGCACTGATACGTGACTGGTCATGCCACTGATCAACCTGCTGATCATACCCTGATCACGTGACTTATGAAGCACTGATCAAAAGTGCCTGATCATTCCAACTTATCACCGACTGATCTGCACTGATCTCGTGACTGCTCATTGAACTGATCACGTGGCATGATTCATGCACTGATCACGAAGCTGCTGATCATACACTGAATCACGTGACTGTGCATGCACTGATCACATGGCTGATCATTGCACTGATCACGTGGCTGAAAATGCACTGATCACGTGGCTGACTCATGGACTGATAATTGAAGCTGATCATACACTGATACGTGACTCTGCATGCACTGATCACATGGGGGAAAAAAGGAATTTTTTTTCCCCCCCATTTGCTTTGTGGTTTTTTTTCTTGGATCACTTGGCTGCATCATGCACTGATTCCATTGTGGCAGATTCATGCACTGATTTCATGGTGGTTAATTCCATACACTAACCACTGGCTGGTCATGCACTAAGGTCACGTTGTGGATCATTGCACCTGATCACATGGCTGCATCATCACTGATCCACTTCGCTGATTCATGAACTATCACGTGACTTAGCATTGCAGTTTAATCTCGTGTCTAATTGGTGCCTTGATCTGTGACTAATCAAGAACTGATCAGCGTGGCTATAATGCACATGATTCATGTGGGATGATCATACACTGATCACGTTTACTGATCAGGGCCCTGATCACCTGACTGATTATTCACTTATCACGTGGCAATCATGCACTGAACCCACGTGACGTGCACATGCCACTGTTCACGTAATTGTAGGGCAATGATTCACGTGGCTATCATTGCCCTTGATCACGTGTCTCTCATGCACTGAACAACGTGGGCTGATCCATTACACTGATTCACGTGAGTGCCCATGCACGAATCACGTGACTGCAATTTCCACTGATCACATAAATTGAAGGCAATTGATAACGTGGCGCATGCACTGATCACGTGGCTGATCATGCACTGCTCATGTTGACTGAGCATGCACTGCATCACTTAAGCTATCATGCATTGGATCAATTGGCTATCAAAATGTACTTACACGTGGCTGATCATTACACTTGATCACATGACTACACCATTGCAACTGATTCACGTGGCTGATCATACCAGAGATCAAGTGGCTGATCTGCAACTGTACGTGGCTGATCATGCACTGATCACGTAGCTATCATGCACTGATTCAAAATGGCTATCATGCACTGATCCCGTGTCTGATCATGCACAGATCACGTGATCTGATCATTGCACTTTAGTCCAATGTTAGTTATCATGCACTGATCATGTGGCTGATTCATACACTGATCACTAATGACTGATTCATGCACTTGAAATCACCTGGCTGATGCATGCACTGATAACCTGGCTATTCATCCACTGATCAAGTTGATCTGCATCATGCACTCTTCATGTGGCTGATCCATGCTACTTGATCACGTGGCTGATTCATGCACTGATCACGTGGCTGATCACACACTGATTACGTGGCCTGCATCATGCACTGATTACGTGGCTGATCATACACTGATCACTGGACTAATCATGCACTTATCACGTGCCTGATCATTGCACTGATCACGTGGGCTGATCATGCACTAATTCCTTTGCAGTTCATGTACTCATCACTTGGCTGATACATGCACTGATCACGTGGGCTGAATCATACCACTGATTCACGTGTTCTGATCATGCAGTAATCACGTTGGAGACTCATGCACTCATCACATCGCTGAACATACACCGAACCACGTGGCTGATCATGCACTTATTCACTTGCTTATCATGCACTGATCAGGTTCCTGTTCCATGCACTATTCACGTGGCTGACATGTTGAAACTGATCACGTGACTGCCCCATGCACTGATACTGTAACTGACACTGCACTGATAGTGTAACTGAGCATGCACCGATCATGTACTATCATGCATTGATCACTTGCGCTATCATGCACTGATCACGTGGCTGCATATGCACTGATCAAAGTGGCTGATCATTGCGCTGATCATGTAGGCTAATCATGCACTAATCAACGTTTGCTTACCATGCACTGATCAGGTGGCTATCATGCACTGATCACGTGGCTATCATACATTGATCCACGTGACGGCCCATGCCCACTGATCACGTGACAGGAAAAATTTTTTTTCATGCACGGATCACGTGGCTATCATGCACTGATCACTTACTGCGCATGAACTTGATCACGGTACCTGTTCAGTGCAATGTTTTCGTTGCTATCATGCACTGATCACGTGGCTGATCATGCATTGTTCAGTGACTGATTATGCCTGATTACGTTGCTGTCATGCACTGATCCACATGACTTCGACATATGCCATGATGAGGTGAGTGATCTTGCACTGATCACGTGCCTATCATGCACTGATCACGTGTCTAATCATATATTGTCATGTAACTAATCATGCACTGATCACGAAGTTGATCATACACTGATCACGTGGCCTTGCATCACACCAGTGGATTTACGTGGTGATCATTGCACTAATCACGTGACTGATCATACACTGACACATGACTGATCATTGCACTGATCACGTGCCTGGTCTGCAGTTGATCACGTGGCTGATCATGCACCGATCACGTGGCTGATCATACACTGATCACGGGCTGCATCATGCACTAATCACGTTGGGGATCATGCCACTCATCATGTGCTGATCATTACACTGATCACGTGGCTGATTCATAGTTGTAATCACGTTTGGGACCATGCACTCATCACTCGCTGAACAAACACTGAACACGTGGCTGATCATTCACTGCATCACGTGTCTGATCGTACACTGATCACGTGGCTGGTGCATGCACTGATCACGCAGCTGATTTTCATACACTATCACGTGGCTGATCAGGCACTACATACTTTGCGCATCATTCCTCAGCACGTGTGCTGATCATGCACTGATCCACGTGGCTGACCATGGAACTATCATGAAGATATCATACAACTGACATGTGATCTGCATGCACTGATCACATGGGAAATCACGTCTGATCACATAGCTGATTAGTGCAACTTTCACGTGGCTTGATCATGCACTGCATCACTGCTGATGCATGAACTGATCAACGTGGCTGATCATGCACTGATCATGTAGGCAGATCACTGCACTTGATCACGTGGCCTTAATCATACACTAACCACGTGGCTGATCATGCCACTAATCACGTTGCAGATCATGCCACTGCATCACATGGTGATCATACACTGATCACCGTCTCTGATCATGAACTGATCAACGTGACTTTAGGCATGCAGTTGATCTCGGTGTCTGAATGGTTGCTTTGATCATGTGGACTATCAAGAAACTGATCACGTAGGCTATAATCACTGATCATGTGGATGATCATACAACTGCATTCACTTTACTGATCAGGCCCTGTCCGGTGGACTGATCATTTCACTGATCACTTTGGCCTATCATGCAACTGATCACGTGACTGCACATGCACTGTTCACGGGAATTGTAGGCAATGACCACGTGGCTAATCATGCCCTGATCACGTGCTATCATGCACTGACACGTGGCTGATCATACACTGATCACGTGATTGCCCATGCAGCGAATTCATGTGACTACTTCACTGTTAATCACATAATTGAAGGCAATGATACGTGGCTGTCATGCACTGAATCCACGTGGTGATCATGCACTGCTCATGTGACTGAGCATGCACTGATCACTTAGCATCATGCATTGATTTCCACTTGGCTATCATGGACTGAACACCGTGGCTGATCATACACTGATCACATTGACTACACATGGCACTGATCACTGGCTGATCATACAGAGATCAAGTGGCTGCATCATGCACTGATACACGTACTATCATGCACTGGATTCAAAATGGCATCATGCACTGATCCCGTGTCTGATCATGCACTGATCACTGTGACTCATCAGACACTAGTCAATGTAGGATTATCATTGCACTGATCACGTGGCTGATCATACACTGATAACGTGACTGACCATTCACTGATCACATGCCTGATCATTCACTGATCACATGCCAATCATGCACTGATCCCATGGCTGATCATGCACTGATTTCGAGACTGAATAGGCACTGGTCACGTGGCTATCATGCACTGATCACCTGGCTGATCATACCCTGATCACGTGACTGATCTTGCACTGATCTCGTGAATGATCATGAACTGATCACGTGGCGATCATGCCTGATCACGAAGCATGATCATACACTGATTTCACGTGACGGTGCAGCAACTGATCTTCATGGCTGATCAAAATGCACTGGATCACGTGGCTGATCATGCACTGATCACTGCTGACCATGGACTGATCATGCAAGCTGATCATACTCTGACACCTGACAATCTGTTCATTGCACTGATCACATGGGAAATCATGCTCTTTGATCACATGGCTGATCATGCACTTATCAACGTGGCATGATAATGGCCACTGATCACCTGGCTGATCATGCACTCATCACGTGACTTGATCATGCACTGGACCAACGTGACTGCACATGCACTGCCTCACGTATTGTAGGGCAATGATCACGTGGCTATCATGCACTGATCACCGTGGCTGATCATGCACTGCGCATGTGACTGAGCATGCACCTATCACTTACTATCAATTGCATTGACCACTTTGGTATCATGCCACTGAACACGTGGCTGATCAAACACTGATCACGTGACTGCACATGCAAACTGATCACGTGCTGATCACTACAGAGATCAAGTGGCTGATCATGCACTGATTACGTGGACTGATCATGCACAGATCAAGTGGCTTTCATGCACTGATCACATGGCCTATCATGCACTGATCACATGGCTGATCAATGAACTTATCACGTGACTATCATGCACTTAGTCATGTCGGTTATCATGCCACTATCACGTGGCTTGGTCCAGTACACTGATCACGTTGACTGATCATGCACTGATCACGTGCCTGATCATGCACTTGATCACGTGCTCTTGATCATGACTAATCACGAAAGCTGATCATACAATTGATCATGTGACTTGTTCATTGCCACTGATCACTTGGCTGATTCATGCACTGATCACGTGGCTGATCATTCACTGAAAAACCTGGGCTATCATTAACACTGATCATGTGCCTGATCATCACTCCTCACGTGCCTGATCATGCACTGATCCGTGGCTGATTCATGGCACTTCATCAAGTGCCTGATCATGCGACAGATCCACGTGGCTAATCAAGCTCTAATCACTTTGCTTACCATGTACTTAATCAGGTGGCTATCATGGCACTGATCAGCGTTGACAGATCATGCACTAATCACGTGAGTTATGCCACTGAACACGTTGCTATTCATTGCACTGATCACTTGACTGATCATGCAATGTTCACGTGTCTATCATGCACTGATCACGTGACTGCGCATGAACTGAACACGCACCTGTTCATGCACTGTTTAAGTGGCTAATCTGCACTGATCACGTGGCTGATCATGCATGATCATGGACTGAAATTGTGCACTGATTGCGTAGCTGTTTCATGCACTGGTCACATGACTGCGCATGCCATGATCACCTGACTGATCATTGCACTGATCACGTTGCGTATCATGCACTGTCACATTACTGCCGCATGAACTGATCACATGGATATTATACACTGATCAGTGAAGAAATTCTATGCACTAATCACGTGACTGATCTTGCACTGATTCACGTGGCTATTCCAGTGCCTCCTGATCACGTTTACTGATCATGTTTAAAAACTTAGGGTTTTTTTCCCCCCAACCAATTTTTAAGCTATCATGCACTGATCACGTTGCTTGATCATACGCTGATCACGTGACCTGATCATGCACTGATCACGTACCTGATCATGCACTGATCACGTGCATTTAGCATTGCATGATCTCGGTGTCTGATTGGCGCGCGATCATGTGACTAATCAAGAACTGATCAACGTGGCTATAATGCACTGATCACGTGACTGCGCATGCACTGATAATTGTGGATGATCATACACTGATCAACGTCACTGATCACGCAGTGATCACGTGACTGAATCATTCTCTGACACGTGGCTATCATGACTGATCACGTGGCTTGGTCATTGCCACTCTCATGTGGCACTAGATGCACTGATCACTTAGCTATCAAGCATTGATCACTTTGGCTGTCATGCCATGAACACGTGGCTGAACATACACTGATCATGCTGGACTGCACATGCACTGATCACGAGGCTTGATCATACAGAGATCAGTGCGCTTGATCATGCCTGTTTACGTGGCTGGATTCATGCATAGATCGTGGTGCCTTTGATCATGCATGATCAGGTGACTGATCATGGCACTTGATGACGTGCCTGATCAGTAGAATGATCATTGTGCCTGATCATTGCACTGATGAGGTGGGACTGATCATGCACTGAATCACGATGGCTGATCATTTACACTGATCATGTGACTGATCTGCACTGATTCACGTGCTCTGATCATGCACTGACTCAGGGAAGACTGATCATGCAATGATTTCGTGGCTGATCATGCACTGATCACGAAGCTGATTCATACAATGATTCACGTTTTTGGGGTTTTTTGGGGGCACCCTGATTCATGCACTGATCAGGGTGACTGACTCATGCACTGCATCACGTGCTGATCATTACACTGATCACGTGACTGCGCATGCACTGGATCACGTTTTGACAGATCATGCACCGGATCACGTGGCTATCATGCACTGATCACGTTTCTATCCTGCACTGATCACGTCACTGCGCTATGAACAGATCATTTGTACCTGTCCATGCCGCTGTTTCTGGGCTATCGGTGCACTGATCACGTGGCTGATCATGCATTGATCACGTGGACTGATATGCACTGATTGCGTAGGCTGTCATGCACTGATCACATGAGTTCGCATCCATTGATCACGTGACTGATCATGCACTGATCACTTGGCTATCATGCACTAATCACGTGGCTAAACATGCATTGACACGTGACTGATTTATGCACTGATTGCGTAGCTGTCATGCACTTGATCCCAGGCGAAGTTCCGCATGCCATGATCTTGTAACTGATCATTGCAATTGATCACGTGGCTGATCATGCACTGATCATGTGGCAGATCATGCAGTGATCACAGTGGTTAATCATTTACAGTAACCACCTGGCTGATCATGCACTAATAACACGTTGCGGATCATGCACTGATCACATGGATGATTCATACACTGATCAGTCGCTGATCATGAACTGATCACATGACTTAGCATCAGTGAATCTTGTGTCTGTGAAATTGGTGCTGATCTGTGACTAATCAAGAATTGGATCACGTGGCTATAATGCACTGATCAGGTGACTGCACATTGCACTGATCATGTGGATGATCATACACTGATCACTTTTACTGATCAGGGACCCTGATCACGTGACTTGATTCATTCACTTATCAGGTGGCTATCATGCACTGATCACGCTGACTGCACATGCACTGTTCACGTAATTGTAGGCAATGATCACGTGGCTATATCATGCCCTGATCACGTGTCTATTCATGCACTGAACACGTGACTGCCATGCACGAATCACGTGACTTGCACATTCACTGGATTCACCATAATTGAAGGGCAATGATACGTGGCTGTCATGCTCTGATCACGTGACTGGCACATGCACTTACGGAATTGGTAGACAAATGATCACGTGGCTATCATGCACTTGATCATTGCGTGGTCTATCCATTACACTGATCACGTGGACTGCCCATGCACGAATTCACGTGATTGCATATTCACTGATCACATAATGTGAAGGCAATGATACGTGGCTGTCATTGCACTGATCACGTGGACTGATCATGCACTGTTATGTGACTGAGCATGCATGATCCACTTAGCTATTCATGCATTGATCACCTTGGCTATTCATGTACTGGAACACGTGGCTGATCATACACTGTTCACGTGACTACACATGCACTGATCACGTGGGCTGATCTTTACAGAGATCAAGTGGCTGATCCGTTGCACTGATCACGTAGCTCATCATGCACTGATCAATGGCTATCATGCACTGATCCCGTGTCTGATCATGCCCTGATCACGTGACTGATCATTGCACTGCTTATGTGACTGATCATGACTTGATCACTTAGCTATCTGCATTGATCACTGGCTATGCATGTACTGAAACACGTGCTGATCATACCACTGATCACGTTGACTACACATGCACTGATCACGTGGGCTGCACTACAGAGATCAAGTGGCTGATCATCACTTATCACGTTAGCTATCATGCACTGATCAAAAATGGCTATCATGCACTGATCCCGTGGCTGATCATTCAAACTATCAACGTGACTGATCATGCACTGACTCACCTTGCCTGATCATGCACTGGATCACGTGCTTGATCATGCACTGCTCAGGTGACTGATCATGCACTGCTCAGATGGACTGATCATGCACTGATCACATGCCTGATCATGCACTGATCACGTGGTGATCATTGCGCTGACCACGAAGCTGATCATACAATGATCAGGTGACTGTTGCATGGCACTGATTAACTTGGCTGACCATGCACTGATCACGAGCTGATCGATGCACTGGTAACCTGGCTATCATACAATGATCATGAGCCTGATCCATGCATTCTTCACGTGCCTGATCATGCACCTGCTTCATGTGGCTGATCATGCTCTGATCACGAAGCTGATAAATACCACTGATCACGTGACTGGAAGCATCACTGATCACATGGTGATCATGCACTGATTCAAGTGGCTGATCATCCGCTTGATCATGTAGCTAAACCATTGCACTAAAATCCACGTTGCTTACCATGCACGTGCATCACGTAGGCTGACATTACCACTACTGCCCATACACATGATCACGTTGACAGATCATGCACGGATCACGTGGCTATCATGCACTGATCACGTGACTGCGCTATGAACTGATCACGTACCTGCTTCATGCAAGTGTTTTCGTGGACTATCATGCACTACACTATCATTGTTGCTTATCATGCACTGATTCAGGTTCCTATCATGCACTCATCACCTGGCTGATTCATAAACTGTTCACGTGAACTGCCCATGCACTGTACTTAACTGTCATCATTGCCAACTGATCATGTAACTGAGCATGCACCGATCATGTACCTATCATGCATGCGATCATTTGGCTATCATGCACATGATCACGTGGCTGATCATACACTGATAAGGTGACTGCACATGCACTGATTCACTCGCTGATCATACAGTGATCACATAATTGATCATGCTCACTGATCACGTGGACAGATCATGCACTAATCCTGTTGCAAGATATTGCACTGGTCAGGTGCCTATCATGCACTGATTCCGTGGCTGATCATGCACTGATCACGTAGCTATCCGTGCACTGATCACATTGGTCTATCATGCACTGAATACGTGGCCTATATGCACTAATCATGTGTGCGGATCATGCACTGATCACATGGGCTAATCATACACTGATCACGTGGCCTGATTTCATACTCTGATCACGTGGCGGCATCATGCACTGATCACGTGGCTGATCATTACTCTGATTCTCGAAGGCTGATCATACCACTGACCATGGGACTGTTCACTGCACTGATTCACTTGGCTGATCATGCACTGTTCACGTTGTGATCAGCAGGATCACGTTGGACTGATCATGCACTGATCACGTGGCGGATCAACCACTGATTCACGTGCCTGAATCATGCACTAATAATGTTGTGGATTCATGCACTGATCACTTGGCTGATCATACACTGATCACGTGGCTGATTTCATAGAGTAATCACTTTTGGCGGACATGCACTCATCACTTCGCCTGAACAAACACTAACACGTGGCTATCATACACTGATCACGTGTCTGATCATGCACTAAATTCTTGCGTTTCATGCACTCATCACTGGCGGATCATGCCACTTGATCACGTTCTGATGCGTACCACTGATCACGTGCTTTGCATTTACACTGATTCACGCGGCTGATCGATGCACTGATCACGTGGCTGATTCATTACACTGATCACGTGGCTGATCATGCACTAATTACTTGCGGATTCATGCACATCATCACGTGGCTGATCATGCCACTGATCACGTAGCTGATCATACACTGAATAACATGATGCACATGCACTGGATCCCGTCAGCTGATCATACCTGACACCTGACTTTGTGGTCTGCACTGCATCAACGTGACTGGTCATGCAACTGATCACCGTGGCTTGATCATACCCTGATCACTGACTTATGAAGCACTGATCAAGTGCCTGATCATTCACTTTCACTGACTGGATCTGCACTGTCTCGTGACTGCTCATGAACTGCATCACGTGGCTGATTCATGCACTGATCACGAAGCTGATCATACACTGATCACGTGACTGTGCATGCACTGATCACATGGTGGATCAGGGCACTGATCACGTGGCTGAAAATGCACTGATCACGGTGGCTGATCATGGACTGATAATGAAGCTGATCATACACTGATCAGGGACTCTGCATGCCACTGATCACCCATGGAGTTCATGCTCTGATCACTTGGGCTTGATCATGCACTGATCAATGTGGGCAGATCATGCACTGATCATGTGGTTAATCATACACTAACCACGTGGCTGTTCATGCAAACTAATCACGTTGTGGATCACTGCACGTGATCACATGGCTGATCAATGCACTGATTCACTTCGCTGATCATGAACTGATCACGTGACTTAGCATGCAGTAATCTCGTGTCTGAATTGGTGCTGATATGTGACTAATCAAGAACTGATCACGTGGCTATAAATGCACTGATCATTGTGGATGATCATACAACTGATCACTTTACTGATCAGGCCCTTGATCACGTGACTGTTGATTATTCACTGATCACGTGGCAATCCATGCACTGACCACGTGACTGCACACTGCTACTGTTCACGTAATTGTAGGCAATGATCACGTGGCTATCATGTCCCTGATCAGTGGTCTCTCATGCACTGAACACGTTTGGCTGATTCATACACTGATCACGTGAGTGCCCATGCACGAATCACGTACTGCACATTCACTGATCACATTAATTGAAGGCAATGATAACGTGGGCTGTCATGCACTGATCACGTGGCTGATCATGCACTGCTCATGTGACTGAGCATGCACTGATCAACTTAGCTATCATGCACCTTGATCAATTGGCTATCATTGTACTTGAACACTGTGGGCTGAATCATACCACTGATCACATGACTACACATGCACTGATCACGTGGCTGATCATACAGAGATCAAGTGGCTGATCATGCACTGATAACGTGGCTGATCATGCACTGATCACGTAGCTATTCATGCACTGATCAAATGGCTATTCATGGCACTGTCCCGTGTCTTGATCATGCACAGATCACGCTGACTGATCATGCACTAAGTCATGTAGTTATCATGCACCTGATCATGTTGGCTGATCATACACTGACAACATGGACTGATCATGCACTGATCACCTGGCTGTCATGCACTGATTAACCTTGGCTATCATCCACTGATCAAGTGACTGATCATGCACTCTTCATGTGGCTGATCATGCTCTTGATCACGTGGCTGATCATCACTGATCACGTGGCTTGATCAACACACTTGATTTACGTGGCTGATCATTGCACTGATTTACGTGCGCGATCATACACTGATCACATGACTAATCATGCACTGATCACGTGGCCTGATCATTGCACCTGATCACATGTGGCTGATTCATGCACTAATTCCTTTTGCAGTTCACTTGTACTCATTCACTTGGCTTGATTCATGCACTGATCACGTGTGCTGATCATACACTGATTCAACGTGGCTGATCATGCAGTATCACGTTGGGAGATCATGCACTCATCCACACTCGCTGAACATTTAACACCGAACACGTGGCTGATTCAATGCCACTTATCACGTTGCTTATCATGCACTGATCAGTTCCTTTGTCATGCACTAATTCACGTGGCTGATCATAAAATGATCACGTGACTTTGGCCCATGCACTGATACTGTAACTGATCATGCACTGATTTAGTGTAACTGAGCATGCACCGATCATTACCTATTCATGCATTGCATACTTGGCATTTCATGCACTGCATCACGTGGCTGATCATGCACTGATCAAGTGGCTGGATCATGCCGCTGATCATGTTAGCTAATCATGCACTAATCACGTTTGCTTACCATTGCACTGATCAGGTGGCTATCATGCAACTGATCACGCGTGGCTGATCATACACTGATTCACGTGACGGGCCCATGCACTGATCACGTGACAGCATCATGCACGGAGGTTCACGTGGCTAGCATGCACTGATCACGCTGACTGGCGCATGAACTGATCAACGTACCTGTTCATGGCAATGTTTCGGGGCTATCATGCACTGATACGTGGCTTGATCATGCATTGTTCATGTGACTGGATTATTGCGCTGAGTACGTTTGCTGTCATGCCACTGAATCACATGACTTTCGCATGCCATGATGAGGGAGTGATCTTGCCCACTGATCACGTGCCATTTCATGCACTGAATCACGTGTCTAATCATATATTGATCATTGTAAACCTAATCAATGCACTGATCACGAAGTTGATCCATACACTGATCACGTGGCTGATCACACAGTGATTACGTGCTGATCACTGCCACTAATCCACGTGACTGATCATTACACTGATCACATGACTGATCATGCACTTGATTCACGTGCCTGGTCATGCAGTGATCACGTGGCTGATTCTATGCTCCGATCACGTGCTGATCAGTTACACGGTGGATCACGTGGGCTGATCAGCACTAATCACGTTTGGGGATCCATGCACTTCATCATGTGGCTGGATACATACACTGATTCACGTGGACTGATCATAGTTGTAATCACGTTGGGGACCATTGCATCATCACGTCGCTGAACAAACAACTGAACACGTGCTGATCATTCACTGATTCACGTGTTCTGATCGTTACACTGATCACGTGGCTGTGCAATGCACGATCACGCAGCTGATCATAACCACTGATCACTCGTGCTGATCAGGCACTACATACGTTGCGAACTCATTCACCACAACTGGCCTGATCATGCACTTGATCCACGTGGTGACCATGGACTGATCATGGAAGATGAATCATACACTGATCATGTGACTCGGCATATGCACTGATCACTGGGAAATCACGCTCTGATCACATAGCTGATTAATGCACTTTATCACGTGGCCTGATCATTGCACTGATCACGTGCTGATCCATGAACTGATCCGAGCTAATCATGCCTGATCATGTGGGCAGATCATGCACTGATCACGTGGTAATCATACACTAACCACGTAGGGTGATCATGCAACTAAGTCACGTTGCAGAATCATGCACTGATCACATGGGCTGATCATACACTGATCACGTCTGCGTGATCATTGAACTGACGCACAGTGACTTAGCATGCAGTGAATCTCGTGTTTGAAATTGGTGGCTTGATTCATGTGACTAATCAAGAGAACTGATCACTGGCTCTAATGCACTGACCAGGGGATTGATCATCACTGATCACTTTACTGATCAGGCCCGTGATCACTTGTGACTGATCATTCACTCATCACGTGGCTATCATGCACTGAATCACGGACTGCACATGCACTGGTTCACGGTAATTGTGAGGCAATGAATCACGTGGGCTATCATGCCCTTGATCACGGGTGGTCTCTCATGCAACCTTAACACGGCTGATTCAGCACTGATCACGTGATGCCCATGCAAGTCCTCGTGATCATGCCTGATCAGTGGCTCATCATCACTGATCACGAAGCTGATCATACACTGATACGTGACTGTGCATGCACTGATCACTCGTGGCTGATCATGCACTGATGACGTGGCTGATCATGCACTGATACGTGGCTGATCGTCGCACGTGATGACGTGGTGATCATGCACTGATCACGTGACTGATTGTGCACTCTTCACGTGGCCTGATCATGCACTGATCATGTGGCTGATCATTGTACTCATAAGACGAAGTGGATCCATACACTGATCATGGTACCATGCATGTACCCGATTCACGTGGCTGAACATGCACTGATCATGTGGGTGATCATGCACTGATCACATGGCTGACATACACTGATCACGTGACTTGATCATTCCCTAATCCTTTGCAGATCATGCAATGGTCACGTGGCTGATCATGCACTGAACACGTGGCTGACCATGCACTTATCACGTGAGAGATCATGCACTGAGCACGTGGCTGATCATGAACTCTTCACGTGCCTGATCATACACTAATCACGTGGCTGACCATGCACTGATCACGAAGCTGATCATACACTGATCACGAGACTGTGCATGCACTTGTCCCATGGCTCATCATGCACTGATCATGTGACTGATAATGCAGGGGACACGTGGCTATCATGCACTGATCACGTAGCTGATCATACACTGATCACGTGCCTGATCATTCACTGACCACGTGGCTGATCATTCACTGATCCCTAAGCTGATCATACACTGATCACGTGACTGATCATGCACTGATTTATCATGTTGCTGGTCACCTGGCTATTCATGCCCTGATCACGTGGCTGATCATACACTGATCACGTGACTGATCATGCACAGATTCTTGGCTATCATGCACTGATCACTTGATTGTGCATGCAATAATCACATGCATGATCATGCATTATCACGTGGCTGATCATGCACTAATCACATGGCTGATCATGAACTGATCACGTGACTTAGCATTGCAGTGAACTCGTGTCTCAATGGTGCTGATCATATGCCTAATCAAGAACTGATCACGTGGCTATAATGCTCTGATCACGTAACTGCGCATGCACTGATCATGTGGATGATCATACACTGATCACGTTTTGATCACGCACTGATCACGTGACTGATCATTCACTGATCACGTGGCTATCATGCAATGATCACATGACTGCACATGCACTGATCACGTAATTGTAGGCAATGATCACGGGGCTATCATGCACTGATCACGTGGATGATCATGCACTGTTCATGTGACTGAGCTTGCACGGATCACTTAGCTATCATGCATTGATCACTTGGCCATCATGCACTGAACACGTGGCTGATCATACACTGATCACGTGCCTGATCATGCACTGATCTAGTGACTGATCATGCACTGATCAAGAGCCTGTCCATGCACTGATCCTGTGAGTGATCATGCACTGATCAGGTGACTGATCATGCACTGATCACGTGCCTGATCATGCACTGATGACATGGCTGATCATGTACTGATCACGAAGCTGATCATACAATGGTCATGTGACTGTGCATGCACTGATCACTTGGCTGATCATGCACTGATGACGTGGCTGATCATGCACTGATCACGTGACTGATTGTGCACTCTTCACGTGCCTGATCATGCACTGATCATGTGGCTGATCATGTACTGAAGACGAAGTGGATCATACACTGATCATGGTACCATGCATGTACCGATCACGTGGCTGAACATGCACTGATCATGTGGGTGATCATGCACTGATCACATGGCTGACCATACACTGATCACGTGACTGATCATTCCCTAATCACTTTGCAGATCATGCAATGGTCACGTGGCTGATCATGCACTGAACACGTGGCTGACCATGCACTTATCACGTGAGAGATCATGCACTGAGCACGTGGCTGATCATGAACTCTTCACGTGCCTGATCATGCACTAATCACGTGGCTGACCATGCACTGATCACGAAGCTGATCATACACTGATCACGAGACTGTGCATGCACTTGTCCCATGGCTCATCATGCACTGATCATGTGACTGATAATGCAGGGGACACGTGGCTATCATGCACTGATCACGTAGCTGATCATACACTGATCACGTGCCTGATCATTCACTGACCACGTGGCTGATCATTCACTGATCCCTAAGCTGATCATACACTGATCACGTGACTGATCATGCACTGATTTATCATGTGCTGGTCACCTGGCTATCATGCCCTGATCACGTGGCTGATCATACACTGATCACGTGACTGATCATGCACAGATCTCTTGGCTATCATGCACTGATCACTTGATTGTGCATGCAATAATCACATGCATGATCATGCATTTATCACGTGGCTGATCATGCACTAATCACATGGCTGATCATGAAACTGATCACGTGACTTAGCATGCAGTGAACTCGTGTCTCAATGGTGCTGATCATATGCCTAATCAAGAACTGATCACGTGGCTATAATGCTCTGATCACGTAACTGCGCATGCACTGATCATGTGGATGATCATACACTGATCACGTTTAGATCATGCACTGATCACGTGACTGATCATTCACTGATCACGTGGCTATCATGCAATGATCACATGACTGCACATGCACTGATCACGTAATTGTAGGCAATGATCACGTGGCTATCATGCACTGATCACGTGGATGATCATGCACTGTTCATTGACTGAGCTTGCACGGATCACTTAGCTATCATGCATTGATCACTTGGCCATCATGCACTGAACACGTGGCTGATCATACACTGATCACGTGCCTGATCATGCACTGATCTAGTGACTGATCATGCACTGATCAAGAGCCTGTCCATGCACTGATCCTGTGAGTGATCATGCACTGATCAGGTGACTGATCATGCACTGATCACGTGCCTGATCATGCACTGATGACATGGCTGATCATGTACTGATCACGAAGCTGATCATACAATGGTCATGTGACTGTGCATGCACTGATCACTTGGCTGATCATGCACTGATGACGTGGCTGATCATGCACTGATCACGTGACTGATTGTGCACTCTTCACGTGCCTGATCATGCACTGATCATGTGGCTGATCATGTACTGAAGACGAAGTGGATCATACACTGATCATGGTACCATGCATGTACCGATCACGTGGCTGAACATGCACTGATCATGTGGGTGATCATGCACTGATCACATGGCTGACCATACACTGATCACGTGACTGATCATTCCCTAATCACTTTGCAGATCATGCAATGGTCACGTGGCTGATCATGCACTGAACACGTGGCTGACCATGCACTTATCACGTGAGAGATCATGCACTGAGCACGTGGCTGATCATGAACTCTTCACGTGCCTGATCATGCACTAATCACGTGGCTGACCATGCACTGATCACGAAGCTGATCATACACTGATCACGAGACTGTGCATGCACTTGTCCCATGGCTCATCATGCACTGATCATGTGACTGATAATGCAGGGGACACGTGGCTATCATGCACTGATCACGTAGCTGATCATACACTGATCACGTGCCTGATCATTCACTGACCACGTGGCTGATCATTCACTGATCCCTAAGCTGATCATACACTGATCACGTGACTGATCATGCACTGATTTATCATGTGCTGGTCACCTGGCTATCATGCCCTGATCACGTGGCTGATCATACACTGATCACGTGACTGATCATGCACAGATCTCTTGGCTATCATGCACTGATCACTTGATTGTGCATGCAATAATCACATGCATGATCATGCATTTATCACGTGGCTGATCATGCACTAATCACATGGCTGATCATGAACTGATCACGTGACTTAGCATGCAGTGAACTCGTGTCTCAATGGTGCTGATCATATGCCTCATCAAGAACTGATCACGTGGCTATAATGCTCTGATCACGTAACTGCGCATGCACTGATCATGTGGATGATCATACACTGATCACGTTTTGATCACGCACTGATCACGTGACTGATCATTCACTGATCACGTGGCTATCATGCAATGATCACATGACTGCACATGCACTGATCACGTAATTGTAGGCAATGATCACGTGGCTATCATGCACTGATCACGTGGATGATCATGCACTGTTCATGTGACTGAGCTTGCACGGATCACTTAGCTATCATGCATTGATCACTTGGCCATCATGCACTGAACACGTGGCTGATCATACACTGATCACGTGCCTGATCATGCACTGATCTAGTGACTGATCATGCACTGATCAAGAGCCTGTCCATGCACTGATCCTGTGAGTGATCATGCACTGATCAGGTGACTGATCATGCACTGATCACGTGCCTGATCATGCACTGATGACATGGCTGATCATGTACTGATCACGAAGCTGATCATACAATGGTCATGTGACTGTGCATGCACTGATCACTTGGCTGATCATGCAGTGATCACGTGGCTCATCATGCACTGATCACGTGACTGAACATGCAGGGTTCACGTGGCTTTCATGCACTAATCACCTGGGTGATGATTCACTGATCATGTGACTGATCATGCACTGATCACATGCCTGATCATACACTCATCACGAAGCTGATCATACACTGATCACGTGACTGTGCATGCACTGATCACGTGGCTGATCATGCACTGATGACGTGGCTGATCATGCACTGATCACGTGGCTGATCGTGCACTGATGACGTGGCTGATCATGCACTGATCACGTGACTGATCATGCACTGATCACATGCCTGATCATGCACTGATGACGTGGCTGATCATGTACTGATCTCGAAGCTGATCATACACTGATCACGAGACTGCACATGCACTGATCCTGAAGCTGATCATAAACTGATCACGTGACTGTGCATGCACTGATCACGTGGCTGATCATGCACTGATCACATGGCTGATCATGCACTGATCACGTGGATGATCATGCGCTGATAACCTGGCTATCATACACTGATCACGTGACTGATTATGCACTCTTCACGTGCCAGATCATGCACTGATCACCTGGGTGATCATGCAGTGATCACATGGCAGATCATACACTGATCACGTGCCTGATCATGCACTAATCACGTTACGGATCATGCCCTGATCATGCGGCTGATCATACACTGATCATGAGGCTGTTCATGACCTCCTCACGTGTCTGACCATACACTGATCACCTTACTGATAATGCACTGAACACGTGCCTGATCATGCACTGATCACGTGGCTCATCATGCACTGATCACGAAGCTGATCATACACTGATTACGTGACTGTGCATGCACTGATCACGTGGCTGATCTTGCACTGTTCATGTGCCTGATCATGCACTGATCACGTGGTTGATCATGCAATGATAACGTGGCTGATCATGCACTGTTCATGTGGCTGATCATGCAATCATCACGTGGTTGACCATGCACTGATCACGAAGCTGATCATACACTGATCATGTGACTGTGCATGCACTGATCATGTGGCTGAACATGCAATGATCACGTGGCTGATCATGCACTGATCACATGCCTGATCATGAACTGATCACCTGCCTGATCATACACTCATCACAAAGCTGATCATACACTGATCACGTGACTGTGCATGCACTGATCACGTGGCTGATCATGTACTGATGACGTGGCTGATCATGCAATGATCACGTGGCTGATCATGCAATTATCACGTGCCTGATCATACACTGATGACCTGGCTGATCATGTACTGATCACAAAGCTGATCATACACTGATCACGAGACTGCACATGCACTGATCACGAGGCTGATCATGCACTGATCCTGAAGCTGATCATAAACTGATCACGTGACTGTGCATGCACTGATCACGTGGCTGATCATACACTGATCACGTGACTGTGCATGCACTGATCACCTGGGTGATCATGCACTGATCACATGGCAGATCATACACTGATCACGTGACTGATCAAGCACTAATCACGTTACGGATCATGCCAAGATCATGCGGCTGATCATACACTGATCATGAGGCTGTTCATGCCCTCTTCACGTGTCTAACCATACACTGATCACCTTACTGATAATGCACTGAACACGTGCCTGATCATGCACTGATCACGTGGCTCATCATGCACTGATCACGAAGCTGATCATACACTGAATACGTGACTGTGCATGCACTGATCACTTGGCTGACCTTGCACTGTTCATGTGGCTGATCATGCACTGATCACGTGGTTGATCATTCACTGATCACGTGGCTCATCATGAACTAATCACGAAGGTGATCATACACTGATCACGTGACTGTGCATGCACTGATCACAAAGCTGATCATGCACTGATCACGTGGCTGATATTGCACTGATCTCGTGGCTCATCATACACTGATCACGAGACTGCACATGCACTGATCACGTGGCTGAACATGCACTGATCACGAAGCTCATCATACACTGATCATGTGACTGTGGATGCACTGATTACGTGGGTGATCATGCACTGATCACATGGCTGATCATACACTGATCACGTGACTGATCATGCCTTAATCATGTTGCAGTTCATGCACTGATCCCCCGGCTGATCATACTGATCATGAGGCTGTACATGCACTCATCACGTGTCTGATCATACACTGATCACATTACTGATAATGCACTGAACACGTGCATGATCATTCAATGATCAAGTGGCTCATCATGCACTGATCACGAAATTGATCATACACTGATTACGTGACTGTGCATGCACTGATCACGTGGCTGAACATGCACTGATCACGAAGCTCATCATACACTGATCATGTGACTGTGGATGCACTGATCACGTGGCTGAACATGCAATGATCACGTGGCTGATCATGCACTGATCACGTGGCTGATCTTGCAATGATCACGTTGCTGATCATGCACTGATCACGTGGCTGATCATGCACTGATCACATGGCTGATCATACACTGATCACGTGACTGATCATGCCCTAATCACGTTGCAGATCATGCACTGATCACCCGGCTGATCATACTGATCATGAGGCTGTACATGCACTCATCACGTGTCTGATCATACACTGATCACATTACTGATAATGCACTGAACACGTGCATGATCATGCACTGATCAAGTGGCTCATCATG
This sequence comes from Bos taurus, assembly GCF_002263795.3. Lineage (NCBI taxonomy): Eukaryota > Metazoa > Chordata > Mammalia > Artiodactyla > Bovidae > Bos > Bos taurus. The sequence continues at coordinate 21,850 of NW_020191280.1, forward strand.
CACTGATCACGAAATTGATCATACACTGATTACGTGACTGTGCATGCACTGATCACGTGGCTGACCATGCACTGATCACGAAGCTGTTCATACACTGATCACGTGACTGTGCGTGCACTGATCACATTGCTGATCATGCACTGATCACGTGGCTGGTCATGCGCTGATAACCTGGCTATCATACACTGATCACGTGACTGATTGTGCACTCTTCACGTGCCTGATCATGCACTGATCATGTGACTGATAATGCAGGGGACACGTGGCTATCATGCACTGATCACGTGGCTGATCATACACTGATCACGTGCCTGATCATTCACTGACCACGTGGCTGATCATTCACTGATCCCTAAGCTGATCATACACTGATCACGTGACTGATCATGCACTGATTTATCATGTGCTGGTCACCTGGCTATCATGCCCTGATCACATGCCTGATCATACACTGATCACGTGACTGATCATGCACAGATCTCTTGGCTATCATGCACTGATCACTTGATTGTGCATGCAATATTCACATGCATGATCATGCATTTATCACGTGGCTGATCATGCACTAATCACATGGCTGATCATGAACTGATCACGTGACTTAGCATGCAGTGAACTCGTGTCTCAATGGTGCTGATCATATGCCTAATCAAGAACTGATCACGTGGCTATAATGCTCTGATCACGTAACTGCGCATGCACTGATCATGTGGATGATCATACACTGATCACGTTACTGATTACGCACTGATCACGTGACTGATCATTCACTGATCACGTGGCTATCATGCAATGATCACATGACTGCACATGCACTGATCACGTAATTGTAGGCAATGATCACGTGGCTATCATGCACTGATCACGTGGATGATCATGCACTGTTCATGTGACTGAGCTTGCACGGATCACTTAGCTATCATGCATTGATCACTTGGCCATCATGCACTGAACACGTGGCTGATCATACACTGATCACGTGCCTGATCATGCACTGATCTAGTGACTGATCATGCACTGATCAAGAGCCTGTCCATGCACTGATGCCGTGAGTGATCATGCACTGATCAGGTGACTGATCATGCACTGATCACGTGCCTGATCATGCACTGATGACATGGCTGATCATGTACTGATCACGAAGCTGATCATACAATGGTCATGTGACTGTGCATGCACTGATCACTTGGCTGATCATGCAGTGATCACGTGGCTCATCATGCACTGATCACGTGACTGAACATGCAGGGTTCACGTGGCTTTCATGCACTATTCACCTGGGTTATGATTCACTGATCATGTGACTGATCATGCACTGATCACATGCCTGATCATGAACTGATCACCTGCCTGATCATACACTCATCACGAAGCTGATCATACACTGATCACGTGACTGTGCATGCACTGATCACGTAGCTGATCATGCACTGATGACGTGGCTGATCATGCACTGATCACGTGACTGATCATGCACTGATCACGTGACTGATCATGCACTGATGACGTGGCTGATCATGCACTGATCACGTGACTGTGCATGCACTGATCACGTGGCTGATCATGCACTGATGACGTGGCTGATCATGCACTGATCAAGTGACTGTGCATGCACTGATCACGTGGCTGATCATGCACTGATCACGTGGCTGATCATACACTGATCAAGTGGCTGATCATGCACTGATCACGTGGCTGATCGTGCACTGATGACGTGGCTGATCATGCACTGATCACATGCCTGATCATGCACTGATGACGTGGCTGATCATGTACTGATCTCGAAGCTGATCATACACTGATCACGAGACTGCACATGCACTGATCACGTGGCTGATCATGCACTGATCCTGAAGCTGATCATAAACTGATCACGTGACTGTGCATGCACTGATCACGTGGCTGATCATGCACTGATCACGTGGCTGATCATGCACTGATGACGTGGCTGATCATGCACTGATCACGTGACTGATCATGCACTGATCACGTGACTGATCATGCACTGATGACGTGGCTGATCATGCACTGATCACGTGACTGTGCATGCACTGATCACGTGGCTGATCATGCACTGATGACGTGGCTGATCATGCACTGATCACGTGACTGTGCATGCACTGATCACGTGGCTGATCATGCACTGATCACGTGGCTCATCATACACTGATCACGTGGCTGATCATGCACTGATCACGTGGCTGATCGTGCACTGATGACGTGGCTGATCATGCCCTGATCACATGCCTGATCATGTACTGATCTCGAAGCTGATCATACACTGATCACGAGACTGCACATGCACTGATCACGTGGCTGATCATGCACTGATCCTGAAGCTGATCATAAACTGATCACGTGACTGTGCATGCACTGATCACGTGACTGTGCATGCACTGATCACGTGGCTGATCATGCACTGATCACGTGACTGTGCATGCACTGATCACGTGGCTGATCATGCACTGATCACGGGGCTGATCATACACTGATCACGTGGCTGATCATGCACTGATGACGTGGCTGATCATGCACTGATCACATGCCTGATCATGCACTGATGACGTGGCTGATCATGTACTGATCACAAAGCTGATCATACACTGATCACGAGACTGCACATGCACTGATCACGTGGCTGATCATGCACTGATCCTGAAGCTGATCATAAACTGATCACGTGACTGTGCATGCACTGATCACGTGGCTGATCATGCACTGATCACGTGGCTCATCATGCACTCATCACGAAGCTGATCATACACTGATCACGTGACTGTGCATGCACTGATCACGTGGCTGATCATGCACTGATCACATGGCTGATCATGCACTCATCACGAAGCTGATCATACAATGATCACGTGACTGTGCATGCACTGATCACATGGCTGATCATGCACTGATCACGTGGATGATCATGCGCTGATAACCTGGCTATCATACACTGATCCCGTGACTGATTATGCACTCTTCACCTGCCAGATCATGCACTGATCACCTGGGTGATCATGCGCTGATAACCTGGGTGATCATGCACTGATCACATGGCAGATCATACACTGATCACGTGACTGATCATGCACTAATCACGTTATGGATCATGCCCTGATCATGCGGCTGATCATACACTGATCATGAGGCTGTTCATGCCCTCCTCACGTGTCTGACCATACACTGTTCACCTTACTGATAATGCACTGGACACGTGCCTGATCATGCACTTATCACGTGGCTCATCATGCACTGATCACGAAGCTGATCATACACTGATTACGTGACTGTGCATGCACTGATCACTTGGCTGATCTTGCACTGTTCATGTGCCTGATCATGCACTGATCACGTGGTTGATCATTCACTGATCACGTGGCTCATCATGAACTAATCACGAAGGTGATCATACACTGATCATGTGACTGTGCATGCACTGATCACAAGTCTGATCATGCACTGATCACGTGGCTGATCATGCACTGATCTCGTGGCTCATCATACACTGATCACGAGACTGCACATGCACTGATCACGTGGCTGAACATGCACTGATCACGAAGCTCATCATACACTGATCATGTGACTGTGGATGCACTGATCACGTGGCTGAAGATGCAATGATCACGTGGCTGATCATGCACTGATCACGTGGCTGATCATGCACTGATCACGTGGGAGATCATGCACTGATCACGTGGCTGATCATACACTGATCACGAGACTGCATATTCACTGATCACGTGGTTGAACATGCACTGATCACGAAGCTGATCATTCACTGATCATATGACTGTGGATGCACAGATCACGTGGCTGAAGATGCAATGATCACGTGGCTGATCATGCACTGATCACGTGGCTGATCATGCACTGATCACGTGGGAGATCATGCACTGATCGCGTGGCTGATCATGCACTCTTCACATGCCTGATCATGCACTGATCACGTGCCTTATCATGCACTGATCACGTAGCTATCATGCACTAGTCACGTGGTTATCATTCACTTATCACGTGGCTGATCATACACTGATCACGTGACTGATCATGCACTGATCAAGAGCCTGATAATGCACTGATCCTGTGAGTGATAATGCACTGATCAGGTGACTGATCATGCACTGATCAAGTGCCTGATCATGCACTGAGGACGTGGCTGATCATGCACTGATCACGTGGCTGACCATGCACTGATCACGAAGCTTATCATACACTGATCACGTGACTTTGCCTGCACTGATCACATGACGGATTATGCATTCTTCACGTGCCTGATCATGCACTGATCATGTGGCTGATCATGCACTGAAGACGAAGCTGATCATACACTGATCACGGAACCATGCATGCACTGATCACGTGCCTGATCATGCACTGATCACGAAGCTGATCATACACTGATCACGAACCATGCATGCACTGATCACGTGGCTGATCAGGCAGTGATCACGAAGCTGATCATACACTGAACACGTGACTGTCCATGCACTGATCACATGGCTTATCATGCACTGATAACGTGGCTGACCATGCACTGATCACGAAGCTGATCATACACTGATCACGTGACTGTGCATTCACTGATCATGTGGCAGAACATGCAATGATCACGTGGCTGATCATGCACTGATCACGTGGCTGATCATGCTCTGATCACTTGGGAGATCATGCACTGATCACGTGGCTGATCAAGCACTCTTCATGTGCCTGATCATGCACTGATCACGTGGCTGACCATGCACTGATCACGAAGCTGTTCATACACTGATCACGTGACTGTGCATGCACTGATCACATGGCTGATCATGCACTGATCACGTGGCTGGTCATGCGCTGATAACCTGGCTATCATACACTGATCACGTGACTGATTCTGCACTCTTCACGTGCCTGATCATGCACTGATCATGTGGCTGATCATGCACTGAAGACGAAGTGGATCATACACTGATCATGGTACCATGCATGTACCGATCACGTGGCTGAACATGCACTGATCATGTGGGTGATCATAGACTGATCACATGGCTGACCATACACTGATCACGTGACTGGATCATTCCCTAATCACTTTGCAGATCATGCAATGGTCACGTGGCTGATCATGCACTGAACACGTGGCTGACCATGCACTTATCACGTGAGAGATCATGCACTGAGCACGTGGCTGATCATGAACTCTTCACGTGCCTGATCATGCACTAATCACGTGGCTGACCATGCACTGATCACGAAGCTGATCATACACTGATCACGTGGCTGATCATGCACCGATCACGTGACTGATCATGCACTGATCACATGCCTGATCATGCACTGATGACGTGGCTGATCATGTACTGATCTCGTGGCTCATCATGCACTGATCACGAGACTGCACATGCACTGATCACGTGGCTGAACATGCACTGATCACGAAGCTCATCATACACTGATCATGTGACTGTGGATGCACTGATCACGTGGCTGAAGATGCAATGATCACGTGGCTGATCATGCACTGATCATGTGGCTGATCATGCACTGATCACGTGGGAGATCATGCACTGATCACGTGGCTGATCATACACTGATCACGAGACTGCACATGCACTGATCACGTGGTTGAACATGCACTGATCACGAAGCTGATCATACAC
>NW_020191281.1:0-28169 GCF_002263795.3 Bos taurus
TAATTAAGAAATGAAAGATTGTCCCTGCCTCTTGGATTTTAGAGAAAAATGTGTCAAATGTCCACCACCCAGCCATCTACAATTGACAATGAATCCTAATCAACGTACCAATGCATTTTAGAACTGAGGACACAAACCTTAAATTCCTATAGACATAAGACCAGGATTGCCAAAAGTCCTAAAGAAAACCAAGCGCAGAGGCATAACCCTCCTAACTGATACAGACGTACGCTACGTAATCACAACTGGCACAGAAACGACATGGCATCAATGGACAAGGAAGACAGCCCAGAAATAAAGCCCACACTACAAGCCAATTCATCTTTTGACAAGGAAGGCAGAATATGCAATGAGAGAAGAAAGTTCTTACAGCAAGTGGTGCTGGGGATTAGTGTGCACATGTGCATGTAAAATCAATGAAGTTAAGAAACAGACCCTCCTCACCATAGCAAAAATAACACAAATAGGCTTAAAGCACTTTATAGAACACAGAACAAGCGACACCATAAAACTGCCTAGAAAACCTTAGACAAACATTCTCTGTCATAAAATCGTACCAAATGTTGTTTAAGTCAAGTTGTCCCAATCAATAGAAATAAAACAAACTAAATAAATGGACCTTATCAAACTTATCTAAGCTTTTGCATAGGAAAGGAAACACATTTAAAAATCTAAGGAAAACATACGAATGGAAAAAAAATATTGCAAAATAATGCAACTGACAGGCTTAATCTCCAATACTATGAAGAGGTTCATAAAACAATTAAAAATTAAAACAATCCAACCCAAATGGCAGAAGAACTTAAGTCTTCCTCCAAGAAACACAGGATGGCCACAATATGACATGATTATTTAACACCATCACTATTATAGGGAAATGCAAATCAAAAATACAGTTGAGGTACCACTTCTTTAACAGTCAGAATGGGCCATCATAAAAAATTTGTCAGCAATCCCACTCCTGCTCAAATATCTGGCCAAAATTTATAATTCAAACCACCGGATAAACCACACTCTGTGTTCATACTGCACTATTCACCAATTGCCAAACATGGAAGCCACCTACCTAGATGTCACATTCCAACAGATAAAGAGTGGTATCATATACCAATGGAATACTACTGGCCCACAAAAAGAATGAAAAGCGCTAACTAATTGCAAGCAATATGGATGCAAATAGGAATTACTATGGTTAAGTGAAGTAAATAGAAATAAGACAATACCATATGATTATCGGCTTATCTATGTGGATCTCCAATATGACACAAATAAATTTCTTGGAATTCAACAGACATGGAGAACAGACTGGAGAATGCCAAGAGGGAAGACGAAAGAGGCTAGGGATTAGCAAGATGTTAAAGCTTTTTAATATATAGAATGGATTAAAAAAGAGGTCATACTGTTATTGAAAGCACAGAACTTATATTCCACATAGTCTATGATAAACCAAGAACTGGAAAGGAGTTATGTAAAAAAAAATGTATATTATATAACTGAATCACAACTGCTGGACAGCAGTAAGTAACTACATTAATAATCAACTATTCAGTAACAAAACCCTGTAATGTGTGGCCAAAGCTTCACCTAACCTAAAATGGTTCTGCCAGAGCAAATCTGCCCAGAAAATGGACAACAGGCAAGATGGAAATTCCACCAATACGAAACTTCTTAACACGCAATTCTCCTTCCATTCCTGCTTCCCAGTGCTTAACGGGAGCTATGTTCTGTTAGGGTCTTCCCCCGCCCTCCCCGATTAGTGACACTTCGGTCCCTTTCAAGTGAACTTCTCTAGGGCCAGTTTCTTTCTGTTATCCCCTGCATTTGCAAAGGCATTGATGCGATTATCGATTCCCCGTTGAGCAATTTCTTAAAATACTATTAATCTTTTTCATTTGTTCTGTGGGTCTTTGTTGCTGCATGAATGATTCTCTAGTCGTGGTTGATGGATACTTTCGTTTGAGGGTCACAACGCTTTCTCATTGCAATGGCTTTCTTTTTTGTGGAGTACAGGTCTTAGGGTGAGGCACTTTCAGTAGCTTGTCGCAGGCTTAGCTGCATTGCATTGTGGAATCTTCCCTGGACCAGGGTTCGAACTCATGTCCCTGATTGGGCAGTCAGATTCCATTATCCCAGCTTTACACAGAATTCTTGTTGCTGGATCATTGAGCAGAGCTTACCATTGGCCCCTTTTATCTTTTAGCTCTGTGGTCCACCTGGCCTCTACCACAGGGAAATTCCACTCTTTACGTGGTCACATGGGGGCTGGCAGCTTATAGGACTCAACAGTCTCTACTCATACACTTTGGGCATTAAAACCGGCTAGCAGGATGCCCCTCAATTTTCCATCACTTGCCAGATCATCGCCCATCTGCTAGACAGATGGGTTCATCTGGAAGCCACAGCTTGCTTTTCTGAAAGACGTCTGCGCTGTCTGAGGTTATGGCCACACAGACCCCTCTGGGCCCCTGGCTTGGCGAGGAATCCACACAAGTGGGGGGTGTTCGGAGCACTTGTCTAATCCTTGATGATTTATTAGCATTACAGCGAGTAGATCTCCTCCCCAGCTTTCAACCCCATTACATAGTTTTATTACACGTCTCGTGTCTGGGCGTCCTAAATAATGAAAAATATCACACCAGTACCAGCTAAGTACAAAAATGGCATCAACCTACGAGTCGGATAGCTAACTGATGGCTCTCTTAAAGCAATCACAGAAGAAAAAAAGAGTGTTTGAAATCAGCAAGACTGAGTCTCTCTTAAAACACATTTTAAAATGTGAAACAGTTCATGTGCAAGAATCACTTTTGATTCGGTTATGCTTCAACTTATTATTTTTTTGAAGATTCCGAAGTTAAATTACTTGACTAGTGAAATTTCCTCCCAGCTTTTTAAGAGCCTGCTGTGACCCACTCATTAATCACCCTTTGCTTCGAGAAAGAGGATATTAAAAACACCAAACTCAAGCTACGAAACAAACAGCAAAGAAAATGTAGCATGGGGAAAATATCATAACCGAAAGTTATTTGTACAAGGTTTTCAATGCTTGGCTCCATGGGTTGGAATCATGATGATCCCATGTGTCGGTGTCGTTCACGAGCGGCAGCAGTCTCGGTGCTGTTCTGCCGACATGAATTGTGATCCCAATTCTTGTACATCGTTTACAAAACATACCGTCTGTGTAGTAACTTAATTTGCAAGTAATTAAAATGTGATTTCTTACACTGACACTTTTCTTTTCAACTCGTAATTAATGGAAAAGGATATTAAAATGTAAAAAAAGTTATTACAAGGGCTTGACCATACCAGAAACTTTGCGCAAGAAGAGCGCAACAGTCTCTCAGGGACAGGAAACCAATCGTAAGCAGGCCATACTACTGGTGTGCAAGCGACTCCAAGCAAAGGAAGAGTCAGGGAAAAGCAAAAGCAAAACCAGTATTAAACAGTCTAAGTCCTTCCAAGTCTGCATTTACAATTAAAAAACTTCCTGGGAGTGACCCATAAGACTTCTGGGAAAACCCCGGTGGTGTTTCTGGAGGTGGTTTACCATTGCAAGAGAGAGCGGTTCAAATGTCTTCTGTTTCCAGCTAAAGAAAACACAGGGAGGGTGAACACTGTCCTCAGATTCACAGTAAAACCTCAGGGACATCACGACATTCATTGGATTTTGCTAACATCAAACAGCAAGTTCTAGTTAAAATCACATTTCTAACATTCATCCTTGAAGTTTAGTTCTCAGTAATGTTGGTAAAATGTGCTTTTCCAAAGCCAAAAGAAGAAAGAAGGGAGGAAAATTTAAGATGCAGGCCGTTTAAACCACAGCCAGAGCAGTCCTGGCCAAGGAGCCAAGGCCCCGCCCATCACCAGGTCCATCATGCTGAGGATCATCTTCAGGCAGTGAGGTCTTCCGTTGGGAGCACTGTGCAGCTGGACTGGGCCTCTCTTCCTCCCCCCTCCGCCAGGGCTGCCGTTCTGGTTCTTATTTGACTTCAACCTATAATAGTTTCTCAATGGCACCTGTATTCTGGTCTTCGACCCTGATGATGGCTGATGTTGCTGGCAAAGAGAGCATGAGAAAACAAATTGCTCCTCTAAAGCCCCAAGAATTGCAAGAGTCTTTTCAGACTTGACACTAAATGAAAGTGAGCAACACGGAAAGCCTCAGTTTCGATATACGAGAACATCAATAACAAATGATTTAATTAACCATATAATGTGGCACTACACAAAGGCCAAATACTCTAGATCCATACCAAAACAACAAGCACTGACAGTTCCTCTTTGCACTATGCCTCCCAAATTCATGTATTAAAAATCTTAAGTTTTCCTTTATCTCATAAATTAGGCTTCACAATAGCAGTGTGACACAGGCAAAAAAAATTGCACGGACAGATTACAAGACAAGGTATACTTCAGAGTGCAGGATGTGGCAGGTCTGCTTTTAGAGCAGTGACCGCACCGTACAGGCAAAAGAACTGACATATTTAAACCAAATTTACTGTTTGCCAGGTACTCTAGTTGGCAGGCACACCGAGCTTAGCTGTGCCTGCAGGATCATAGTTCCCTGATCAGAGGATCGAACCCTGGGGCCCTGCAATGGAGTTGCAGTTCTTAGCCCACTGAACCTTCCAGAGAAGTTCATAACCTGATATCTTTGCGTCTGAAAGCTGTTCAACCACCGAGGGTCCTACCACCAGTTGGTTCACTCAAATCTTTGTAGGTCAAAATAGTTTCCCAACACCCCTGAACAAGACATTTCGACATGCTCAAGGGAAATACTAAAAAAAAAAAAACAGATGACGCTGGCATTTGTTGAAGCAAAGAAAGAAGATTGCCAGACTTTTAGGAGAATTCATGAACTAGAACAGAACCTGAGACTCCCAAGAGCCTGCAATAACAAGGGCCATGTTCCAGTACAGGACTGCTTCCCAATGTCCTTCATAATCAGGAAGCCCAGCAACAAGAATCCATGGGTTCTGGGAGTTTCTTAGGAGGGGACACTGTCTGGAAAATTCCCTTTATTACCTCCATCTTTAAAATTTGGCTCTTAATACATTACATTCACTTACCATGTCAATTTTGCCAGGTAAGACTCTGCTTTTGAAAAACCCTCCCACACTGACCAAGTATACCATCTCCATAGAAGAACCCTTCAACTCTGGACTTATTCTTGCTGAAACTTAACAGTCCTCTAGAGACTTTCTCAGATGTTCCCCAATAAAAAACTAAAAAAACTGCTTCCTAAGAATTTGTTCTCAGTGTGACCTTAACTTGTTCTCATGGCTCAGCTCCCACCTACCCAAAGAACAAGGACCCGTCTGGCTTCCCCACATGTTGGGAGAGGATGCCAGCCTACTGAGCTGAGACAAGCAACTTACGCTGGGTCTGTTTGGGCTGGTTGGTTCTGCCAGGGGGGCGTCCTCTCCGTTTCTTGGCAGGTGGTGGGGCTGGGGTTACTGGCTGGGGCTCTGGCTCGGGTTCAATCTCCACAGCAGGCTCCTCCTCATCCTCATTGTCATCCAAGTCTGGCTCAGCATTTTCTTCTCATGAAATCAGGAAGAAGAGGTGGTGGGTGGGGCAAAGAGACGAGTGGTGGAAGGAAAAGCAACACACAAATAATCACGTATTCTGTGAAGTCCACTTAAATATTTATTTTCATCGTTAACAGCCCATTTAAAAATTCCATTCACTGGAATTTTTGTTTTCAGCACTAAACAAAGTAAGCTCGTATTAATGCTAAGTTAATAAGCAAATCAACTTGGATACCATTATTCATATTTTATGTGGACTGGATATTCTTTTGTCTTTAGATATCAAAATATTGAGTTTCAAATTCTTAAAGGCAACTCCAACTTATGCCAGTTATATAAATGCCCCCACCAAGTGGTGTTTTAAGCTGAAAATGAAACAAATGTTCCCTTTACCTACTATACACAGATAAAACAGGACACGAAGCCTGAGATGGACCCCTGAAGAGTGGTGGAAGATGTGTGTGTGTTTGTGTGTATAAAGTTCTTGAAGCACCGTGAGGCCCCATTTACTAGGAAAAGTGTTGAGGTCAAATTTTGGAATTTAATTCCCAGCTGTCCCAAACCTAGTAGGTCCTCCTAACTCCCTTACCTTCTCCCTAAAGCAATTACCACATAAAAGGAGAGGGAACTATCGTAGAAAGAACACTGATGAAGAGCCTGGTAATACAGTTTTGAGTCTCAGATCTCCTAAGTGTGTGACCTAGGATGATAACCACACTGAACCTCAGTTTCCTTGTGTAATTTCTAAAGCACTCTCAAGGATCACAAAGAGATAATGCCTGTAATTGTGCTCTGCAACTTACATTCTACCACATCATCACAGATGCTTTTTACACTAGACATCAGAGTTTATAAAAATTCTCCATTATTCCATATAGGCTTCATTAAGTAAGAGGTATTACCCTCATTTTATAGAAACGGAGAAACTGAAGTGATTTATAAGGCACAACTAACCACAGTTTAGGGGTGTTCTGCTGCCCACATCTGTAGGCAACTGAAGAGCTCTTGCTACCCCTCCCCCACTGCCATGGCACAAAAGATATCCTGCCTGCCTTCCTCCAAGAAGCACAGGTTACAAGCACATTCTCTTTTGCTCACACCAAATGTTTAAATTTAGAAATCTGTGGGTAAATGCCTGATCGTCAGGACAAAAAGCCTTGTCAAGTGACTGAAATCCTAAGTGAAAATGTGGGGAACGTACTGGTACGTGGCAGCGTGTCAAGAACGACATGCTTCCCTGCTGAACTTATTCAAGCCCCCTATTGCCTAAGTTGGCCCAACGCCTAGAAAGCTAAACAAATTCAGTCAGAACTGAGCAGGGGGCAGGGGGAGAAGCACACAAAGTTAATAGGGTCAAAAGCTTATTGGATTGGAGAGATTTTGGTTAAAAGCCTTGAAAATAGTATTAGACTCTGGTGGTCAATTTCTCTTGATGACCAACAGGCAGAACTTCTGGGAGGGAACATATATGATTCTGGCCTTCACCAGTCCAAACATTCTGGGATAAAGAGACAACAGGCCCCAAAGCTGTGCAACTCCTCCTCCTGTCTTCTCCAGTGCAGAAGACGAAAGGAGGAACCACAGAAACCTATTAGGAACTCTCATTAAACTGTGCAGCTGATTCTGGAAAAGTACAATTAGGAGAATGGAGCTGGTCTAGCTGGGAGATGAACCACGGAAGTGACCATGGCAGTGCCATGAGAAAAAAGGCATGTCTGTGGCTGGAGAAGGTTCGGCAGCCAAGAGCTACTACAGGTGTCCTGAAGCTCAAGTTTATCTGGGCATCTCTGCTGGTTCTTGAGGCCCACTGACATTACTTGGCACCTCCCAACAGTCCACTCAATTTCTTTACCAAACAAAGGGATTCCACAATGATTCTCAGTAGTGTGTGATGTGCTTTTATAAAATTAAAGTGAAAAAAGAAAGTTAAGCAAAGTGACATTTTAAAGGAGGCATTCACTTAAAACCCAAGATTTTCCACTAGAAAAGGCAGCAAAAAATTAAATTACTCTTATGCTTAGATGAATATTCCCCCATAAAAAGTTCTGAATAGAAAAGTGAAGGCTTTTTTAAGATAAAAAACCAAAAGGGACTTCTTATATATTTAAATATAAAAGACCTAGTATTTTCATGAACAACTTTTATAATAAAACCAATAAAGTGATACATATATTCAGTTTTCAGAAATTTCATTTCCTTTCCCACTATTTCTGACAAAGCAACGTAGAAGACAAACTTAGAGCTTCTCAGAAATCCATCAGGCGTCACCTGTAAGCACCTTCCCCAAAACAGAACTCCTCTGCACCCTTTTCCACAAGTCTCAAACACTGAAGCCATGGATGCGCCTTCTCAACTAGGTGCCAGTAACCCAAGCATCCACATTATAAAACCTCACACTTTGGAATGAGTTTGTCTCATCAAATGTGACGCCTACATTACCAACACTCTTGTTCTCCACCCCATTTCATGAGTTTAGCACCTCAACACATATACCTTCTGCCTGGATTTCATGACTAACACCCCAAAGAACATCAATGTTAGGAAAACTGGCAAAGTTTTAAATTATAAATGGGGAGATTAAGGTAGGAAGAGAAAGGCTGACCTTCATGGATTTGATCAACACATCTCAAGGCTAGGCTGACACAGGCAGTCAAACCAGAAGTTGGTCAGGATGCTTAAGCAACCTTCTTCATGTCCATTAGATTCACTGCTCAAATCTAGACCAGCTTCCTAAATGTAAAAGCTATGAACATAGAAAAGAAACTCTGCTGGCCTTAGAATATCACTAATCTGAGTAAATTGAGTATAAAGATATTAATTTTGCTTCAGCTTTAACTGAACATAACATATCTTATCAAGCAATGGAACACCATAAGGAAAAAAAAAAAAACTTGCTCTGGGAATAAGCTAACTGCTGTTGTAAATATATACACACATCAGGAAGATTAGAGGTTTAAAGGAAGCACGAGAGAGTGGCCTATCTCTGTATTCCAGCACGTCTTTACATAAATACACTGTAAACACTGCACCAAAACCTGCCACTTTTAACTAACTCAAGAAACAAAAGTCACTTACCACTGTCAGAGGAGTCCTCCTTTTTAGAACGCATCTTTCTCTTTCTTCCACGTTTACTCTTCTTCGTTTCTCCTCCATTTTCCCCTTCTACACCATCTGGACCAGCACAATTATCCGCATGTCTTGCCATAGTATTCTAACAAAAGGAACAAAATTCTCGTTCACATTACTAAAAAAGGTAAGATTAAAATTGGAAGTTCTCTTTTAGTTTAATAAAAAAAAACAATTGGGCGGTGGTTATCCATATTAAGTCTCAATGTTCTCGTGTCTGCTAAATGTGTCCTGAACATACTCTTCCTTTTCAGGGAAAATGGTCTCCATCTGGAGTGGGTGGAGAGAGAGAAAAGGGTGGGTGGGAGAGGAGAGCTGCTCAGAAAATGGGGTTAGGTCCTCTGAGCAGGGGAGAATCAGACCAAGCTCCCTGTCCTGTGCAGACCTGACCAACATGACCCTAAGTGAAGGCAGAGGAGAAGGCAATGGCACCCCACTCCAGTGTTCTTGCCTGGAGAGTCCCAGGGATGGGGAGCCTGGTGGGCTGCCGTCTATGGGGTCGCACAGAGTTGGACACAACTGAAGCAACTTAGCTGCAGCAGCAGCAACACATCTGTTAAATAGAACAATGCTTCAGTTATTTCAGTTCAGTTCAGTCGCTCAGTTGTGTCCGACTCTCTGCAACCCCATGAATCGCAGCACACCAGGCTTCCCTGTCCGTCACCATCTCCCAGAGTTCACTCAAACTCACATCCATCGAGTCAGTAATGCCATCCAGCCATCTCATCTTCTGTCGTCCCCTTTTCTTTCTGCCCCCAACCCTTCCCAGCATCAGAGTCTTTTCCAATGAGTCATCTCTTCGCGTGAGGTGGTCAAAGTACTGGAGTTTCAGCTTTAGCATCATTCCTTCCAAAGAACACCCAGGGCTGATCTCCTTTAGAATGGACTGGTTGGATCTCCTTGCAGTCCAGGAGACTCTCAGGAGTCTTCTCCAACACCACAGTTCAAAAGCATCAATTCTTTGGCACTCAGCTTTCTTCTTCATAGCCCAACTCTCGCATCCATACATGACCAATGGAAAAAACGCAGCAGCAGCAACACATCTGTTCAATAGAACAATGCTTACTGGTTGCTAATGAAAGTTACGGAAAGGGGACTTCAACTTGGGTGCCATTTGTCAGGGAAAGTTTTATGAAAGATACAGGACTTTGAGTTGTTTAGAGGGTATGTGTCTCCATGTGTGTATAGTCATCTAAGTATGTAGTTATCTTTTTTTTTTTTTTTTAATCTGGAGCTATCCTGAGCTAAAAACTCTTCAATATTCTCGGTATTCATTTCAGGTTGATTTTTGTATTCAATTCATAAAGAGTAAATAATAAACATATCTAGTATCCATTATGTACCAGGCATTATAGAAGTCCTAGGTTGCAAAATGTAAATAAAATTTATATATTTCCCATGCATGAAACACTCAAAATCTATCAAGTGAGATATATTATGTGCCCAATCTGAGAGGTGTGAAATAATTAAAATCTCAGTGGATATTGTGGAGAAATATCATATCCAAATGAGAATTTGCAATGTTTGCCTGAGAAAAGGCTCACAATGTGTAAATTTTTTAAAAGGGCATAAAATTATACAGCATGATTCAGTTTTCATTAAATTTAATTATAGATAACAATAATAATATACCAAAATATAGTTTCCTTCATTCAGGTAGTGAAAGTATGAAGGTTATTTTTCATTAGGCTTTTCAGTATTTTCCAGGTTTTCTACAATAAACAAATCATATTTTAAATTAAGCATTCTTTTACCAGTCTTAAAGGAAAAAGAAAAAGAACAGTTGTATAAGGATTGCTAGTGAGCATAATTAGTCTTGGGAATTACAAATATTGGCTCTTTCCTAAGTATTCCTCTTTTGGTTTGCCCATGTCTACAAATTGCTCAGTCTTCACTTAACTTTAGTTGCTTTCTAAATTAAATTATATTTTTGTCTTTCAAAAGGTTAACTGTGAATCAGCTTTTTTATAATTATTTTAAGAACAGTAAACAAACCAGAATTTTTATAAGTTATTCTACAGGATAGCTATTTCTATGAAATCGAAGAAAGGAAAGGAAGCCTCCAAGTGTGTTTTCAGAAGTAGAAATGGGAGAAAGGAACTGGAAAAGAACATCTTCCCTCTTAAAACTTTTTGGCATTAGAGAAACATTCCAGCATGTACATGCTTAGGTCTTGATGGGGATAAATTGTTGGGCTTTTGTCACAAGGTCATTGGTCCATCTTCCTGGCCTGGGGATGGCAGTATTGTGTACTCCCTAAGGGTGTTCCCGTTACCTCTGGTACCCCCTTATTGTGAACTGGACCTAATTTTCCCTAGTGGTCAAAAGAAATGAAATCATAACATTCTTTGATTTCTAGCATAAACTCTGGAAAGTCCTGGCTAAATGTCACATGAAAAGCAAGAAATGTATGCTCTACATGTATATATATCCACATATATAAGTAATACTAAATAATAGGTGCAAAATTATAATTCAAGGTAGTATATTTTTATTAATTATTAAATTATGAAACAAGCCATTTAAAAGTAATTTATTTTAATTGGAGAATAATTGTTTTGCAATATTATGATGTTTTTTGCCATATATCAACATGAATCGGCCACAGGTATACATGTGTGTCCCCCATCCTGAACTCCCCTCCCCACCCTGTCCCTCTGGGTTGTCCCAGAGCAGCAGCTTCATAACAAGCCAGTTTTTAATATGAATCTCCCTTTGAAGACAAATAAAAGACTCATTCATCACTTTGCTTTAGAGATCATACAATGCCAGAACTGGAAGGTACCATCTAATCCAACTACCCATTTGTTGCTTGAATCTTCTCTTATCAGTTTCCTGGGTCATTGTACTATGCTAAACCACATCCAGGGACAGGGAATTCACTACTTAAAGTTAAGGATACATACTTCGTCTTTCCGAGAGCTTTGTGACCTTGTTTTTTTACTTGCCGTGGCTTCCAACCATTGGTCTAGTTCTACTCGTCAGACTCATGTAACTCTAATATGATGGTTTTCCATATTTTCAAAGACAGTTCTGATATCCTGCCTGTTTCCTTTTCAGTCTTTCTCCTTTTTGCCTTTACTATTCAAGTCTCCAAGTACTTTGATTCTACTCCTTCAAGTGAATTTCAAGTTTGCCTATATTTCTCAAGTTTAGCACTGAAAGTGAGTAAGTTTCTGAGTGTGCAGTGACTACACTGATGCACAGTGACAATGATGTCATCATCTTCTCTATAGGTTTGAGACTATGCAGATATTTTGGCAGCCTAATAGCACACTGACTTTTGGGGCATCTAGTTAACAGTCCTACCATCTCATAGATTATTTCAAACCACCAAAGAAGTATCAAGAAAGAAGCAGTTGCTGTTATCAAGATTTTGTGTTATTCTAGAGAGTTGCAGTGATTTTAGAAGCCTATACCGTCAGGTATCTCACTTTCCTCAAGTATTTGAGAAATGTTACATTTAATCTTTCTTTTTCCTGCTTGTGAGCATGTTTTATTCTCTTTTCTGGGGTGGGGAAAGAGTAGGGAAAAGTGGTAGTATATAGAATCAAGCAGAAGATATGCAATCAATTCTTAATTATGACTTCTAAAAACCGGAGTAGACAAAGAGTTTGTTACAAACATTCTGCTTTTTTTGGAGTCTCTCTTTTAGCAGGATCTAATTTTCATTATTTGATACTAAACAAATTAACCTGTAAAGTGAAGTGTAGTCTGTATTCCTGTAGGATTTGTGGTGGCCTTCTCAAGACAGTGGCAATCAATCCTATCATTTGAAGTCTTACTTTTGTAAGACTTGGCTTCTGCCTTTGGCAATTGACTAGGCTTCTGCACAGAATATACCTGTTTGTAAAATTTCCATTATTATGAATCAGCACACTCTACCTAACAGATATTTTTTTTGTAGTGAAATAAGTCCTCTTTCTTGGAGAAGGAAATGGCAACCCACTCCAGTGTTCTTGCCTGGAGAATCCCAGGGACGGGGGAGCCTAGGTGGGCTGCAGTCCGTGGGGTCGCACAGAGTCGGACACGACTGGGGTGACTTAGCAGCAGCAGCAGCAGCAAGTCCTCTTCTAATTACCTATTTCATGTGTATAAGTCTCATGTTGTGCTGCTCAGTCTCGGAGTCATGTCTGACTCTTTGCCAACCTGTGCTTGCTACTCCTTGCAGGCCTAAGACAGACTCCTTCTGTCCATGGATTTTCCAGGCAAGAATACTGGAGTGGGTTGCTATTTCCTCCTCCAGGGGATCTTCCCAACCCAGGTATCGAACCCACATCTCCTACATTCGCAGGTGGATTCTTTACCACTGAGCCACCTGGGAATCCCATATATCAATCTCAGGACCCTGGCTTTTCAGATCAGTAAAGAGCTGATCTAGTTAAGTGAGGCACCTATGCATACTAGAGTGAGTTCTGTGCCTTTTCCAAGAAAGAATTGAGCTTAAGACCACAATATAGAGAGATTTGGAAGGAAGCCGTATTAACATAAACACATGACTTAAAAGCCAAAAGAGATTATTTAGATGCTTTAGCAGTTCCAAAGAAACTATTATCTAAGTACAAATTATCTTGCATTAATTAGTATTTAACCTATAATATTTGACTCTTTTTAATCGGTTTATGAGCAATCAAATGGTGCATTGCAGTCTTGTTACTTTAGAGCTGATCAGCATAGCCCTATGAGAGACTTCCATTTAAGTAAATTATCTTACATGCTTAGAAATGGAAAATGTGTTCATTTCCCAATAAGAGTAGTTATCCTAGAAAAATGTTTTGTTCCCAGAAGAATTAAGGCCTAAATGAAAATTTTCACTATAATATGTATGAGCCAAAAAAATACAGTTTTACTATAAAAGAGAAGCGTAGGGTATTGAAGCTGTTAAAAGATTGTTTGGAAAGTTTATTCATAGATAAGACTTCCTTCAATTGCAGGTAGTGGTGAATGGGCATTTATGAATTCCGGTGGAAGAATCAAGGATTCAACAATACCCGCACTGAAGGATAGGGTCATTTTGTTCTGCCCTTTATAGTATCTCTTTGCGAATACATTATTTGGTTATAAGTAAAATACATTGTACACACATACTTGTATGTCAAGTGTGATTCTGAATCAGGTTGTATGTTATATTACATGCTCAAGGAAAAACTCACTGAGAAATTCCAATATAAAAGAACATAAAAAATCCTGTGTTGATAGGAAAATTATAACATGCATGCTTTAAATTTTAAAAGAGAAAGGCATTTCTTGCCATTTGAACAGTAGTATCTCTTTACCTTGCTGACATTAAAAAAAAGCTGAAGATAAAAATCTTTATTCTCTCCATTTAAATGTATTACCTAATATGAAAGTGGTTCAGCCAGTGCCACATATGAGTATCATTGAAATAAAACTGCTGCTCTATCCACTTCACTTGAACGAAATCTAAGAACTTTTCTTTCTTGACATGAAGCCTGGAATTTAACACTGAAAAGATCTGTGTGAATTTTTTTTTCAAGATCGTGAGTTCAGCTTTTGGCTTTCTTTCTCTTATTGTAACATGGGTCAGCCAACATAAAATTGTGCATTCATTCATTCTTTCAACAAATATTCCTTGAATACCTACTGTGTGCAAGCATAGTACTGGGTACTGAGCAGGAATGAGACACACACATGGCACCAAGCAGCATGTGGATTAAGACCTGGCTATAAAGACATGTAACCTATTCTCATGCTGTGGGACTAGTTGAAAGGAGGCAACGCAAGGAAAACACTGAGAAACAGGGTGGAGAAGGGTCATACACGTCCACGCTGAGAGAAGGGTTTCCCTCTCCCCTCTCTCTCTTTACTGAATGCCCTCTGATTCCTATTCTCCTTCCTCCGTCTGTTAGAATGGCTGTTTTAATGTGTACCTTCAATGTATGTATGGTGCTCTTATAAAATGTGCCATTATTGTTTATATGACACATATATGTGGTTTGTGCATTTTCAATTTGCATTCCCTCTTTACTTTTCTCATTTGAGCATTGTGGTTTTCAGAGCACCTGTGTGTACATTTATTCCTATATTTCTAGTTGCCGTGTAGTACTTCATGGTATGCATTTACCACATTTTTTCCTCTCTGTTCTTCCAATGCTGGACATCCAGATAGACTCCAACTCCTGCCACCACAAATAACATGAGATGAATATCCTCATATATGTCTCCTTATGAGCCTGGGTGAGAACTTCTTTTACATATATCTATATATACCCAGAACTAGATTTAATCAAATTATTCAGTGTGTGTTTAATTAACTTGGCCAGGTTCTGCCAACTTTTTCACCAGATCTCCTGCCCTAGTCTACTTTCCAAACAGTAGTGAATAAAAGTCTCTATATCCCAACATTCATGCCAAGAATTGGCATTACTTCCTGATCTTAATATGCTAATACAAGTATTTCTGATATCACTGTGAGTGATGATTAGCATTAGTGATTATTAACAATGAGTGATTTCTCATTGTTGTATTGCTTTTCTCTCGTAACTAATGAGTTTTGGCACATCTCGTTATGCACATCAGTCTTTTTGGTTTGCTCTTACGTGAATTGTCTGTTTCTAACTTATGCTGTTTTTTTTGGTTGGGATTGTAATCTTTATCATTTTGGTTTTCAAGGAGTATCTGATATTAATTCCATTTTTAGTGTAAGATATTACACAAATGTTCTCCAATCTATCATCTGGAAGATTTTTTCATTATGAATATGATGGGGTAAAATCTGGAAGACTCTAGAACCCTCAAATCTAGACTCTTAACCATGAGGTAGTATAGGCATAGGGCCTAAAGCCTATGAGGATGTTTAAATTGTCTTTTTCAAATAGCTACAGTATTTCCAGACTGCTTAGATTAAATTCCCATAACAGATAGCAATAATTTTAAAGAGCTTTCTTTTTTTCATATTACCAAAATGCTCCTGTATTCTACTTTTGTATTTATTTGTTACAGATGATTCCCTGTAATCTTCAGATACTGTGGTTTCCAAAATTCACATTTTGGAGCAAGCAAGCTTTCTGCAAAAATTTGCCATAGTTTACCAAAATTATGAGCAGTTAATATTTCACAAACGTTTATTGTGTGTTATTTATAACTTGTATGATTATATACTTTTTCAAAATCTTCATGGTGTTTTGTAATCAATGATAATTTTTTCTCAAAAACATGTTTATGTTAAGACTGAATGTAAAAATAAATGTAAAAAAGTGTTTCTTAAGCTACTGCTATATATAAAATACTATGATAGACATAGAGTAAGGACATGAGGGTAAGTGGAAATAAATTCAAATACATAAAACATAACAGTGTGCTCTTAAAGTTCAGCTGGGCAAATTCACTCATTCATTAGCAAAAATCATTTATTGAATACCTATTACATAGCACAAAAAGATGTCTGACCCATCATAGGTATTCAGTAAGTACTTGAATGAGTGAATGAACATTAATTATTGCTTTTAATATTGTGTAGCAGAGGTAGATTCCAGATACTGTGGAATCTCAGAGGAGCATTTGCTTCCTCAAAAGATTAGAACTTGTTCCCTAGGAAATACCTGAACATATAAGTAGCTTCCCAGAAAATGTCTAGGTAAAGAGAAAAGGTAGGAGGAAGAATTCCAGGATCCTACCTTCATATACACGGGGGAGGTTACGAAGTAGCCTGGAGTGTGCAGGGGCAGCTCACCCAGTCCAGTACTGCTGGGGCTGGGAGTGAGAGGCAGGAGGAAGCAAGAGATAAAGGGAGAGTAGGTCTGCCATAGAGGCCAAGGGAAGGGAAAGCACTGAAAAGTTTTCAGCTGAGCGTTGACATGGGACTAACTTGCTGTTTAAATAAGATCATCTGGCTTCATGAAAAAATAGATTGAAAAGTACTTAGAGTGAAGAGAGAACAGCAAATTGTGGGCATGCATGCCTCAGTCAAGTCCAACTCTTTGTGACCCCAGGGACTGTAGCCCGCCAGGGTCCTCTGTCCATGGGATTCTCCACGCAAGAATACTGGGAGTTGGTAGCCATTTCCTTCTCCAGGGGATCTTCCTGACCCAGGGGTCAAACCCACATCTCCTGTGGCTCTTGAACTGGCAGGCAGACTCTTTTACCACTGAGATACCTGGCAAGTCCAGAACAACAAATTAGGAGTCTTTTATATAACAGGTCTTCCCTGGTGGCCTCAGACGATAAAGCATCTGCCTGCAATGTGGGAGACCCTGGTTCGATCCCTGGGTTGGGAAGATTCCCTGGAGAAGGAAATGGCAACCCACTCTAGTACTCTTGCCTGGAAAATTCCATGGACCGAGGAGCCTGGTAGGCTACAGTCCATGGGGTCACAAAGAGTTGGACACGACTGAGCCACTTCTCTTCACTTGGGATGAAGAAGAATCTGTTTTCATATTATAGATATTTAGGTCTGAAATAGGACTTGATGATTGATTGGAGATGGATGGGGGTTTGAAGAAAAGGGAAAAGTCAAAGTTGATCCCACTCTTTCTGCCTGAGAGACTGAGTGAATGAATGGTCCTGTCACCAGCTAAGAGAAGGAACACAGAATTAGGAAAGTTAGACGGAGGAGAGGTTTTGGGGATGTTCTGTATATATCTCTAGAACTTTCAAGTAAAGATATGCAGTAGGTGGTTGAAAAAAGAAAAAATTCAAACAATGCAGGTAGACTGTGATAAGAACCCAAAGAGTGAATGAGATAAAGGGATTTCAGAGTAGGAAGGCATTACTATGGACCAAGGGATTCAGAGGAGCTGGTGGAATAAAAACTGAATCCTGACAGATTGGCAGACTGTATATAAACAGAGAGGCAAGAGAGCATTCTGCCCAGCACACAGTAGTGGCTTTAACAGGCTCTGACTTTACAAGGCTGCTGGAACCTGGGAGGAAAGAGACTTGAACTGGCTGGTCCTGGAGATGCTGAAGAGCTGGATCCTCTTCCTGAGCCACCCTGACTCACAGTCCAAAAAGTGCTTGCTAAAGAGGGAAGTGAACCTGGGACCCACTTGGCAAAAGGAAGGAGAGAGGGGCATGACAGGAGAAATTTACCTGGAGATTGGCAACAGTCAGAGTGGCTTAGAAAGCTCTGTCATGATGCTGCAGCATCTAGAGGCTAAGGGAACAAGGAATCTAGTAGCTTCCAGGTCTGAGATAAAGGAATAGTCAGAGGACCATCTAGCTCTGGCACAGCATACAGGAGGTTTTGGATAAGCAGATGAATTCCACCACACTACCATCAGTCCCACAGGAAAGGGAAATAGAAATGAGAAGCAGAGGTATGCTGGGGCTCACTAAATAGAATAGCAAAGTTTGATAAACTGTATGTATCTGGAAAATGAGTAAATTAGAATGTTCTTTTGGTTGGAAGCCCTGAATTTCAAGATTGGTAGAATACATTTTGTCCTATCAACTCACTGAGGGTTGGGTTCGTTATTTTTCTTAATAAGATACTTGTTAATAAATATATTTTTAGTGAAAATCAACCTGGCAAAAATGTTTAGAATGGATTTAAAAGAGAGGGACTGGAAGCAGGTCATGCCAATGAATGGATTATGAAAGATCCAGACACAAGTAAGAAGGGCTGGGGCCAGGGCATAGGAACAGAAAGCTGAAAAGAAGAAACGCTTATTGTACCTGCTTTTAAATCTGAGTTGGTACCAGCATTATAGTTGATTTATCTTAGCCAATGCACACTGAAACAAAGTTTTAATCCTAGCATAAGAATTGATTTTTTAAATGATTTCAAGAACATAATTAGAATATATTTTTTGCCCATATATATAGATATAGAGTATATTCGATGATATAGATTTAAGATCATAAATATATACTTAAATTATAGAAGAATTTCAAAACAGATGGATAAGATCCAGTGCATTCAAACTCTAATTTAGTATATAACACTCAGGGTTTCTGTATTCTTTTAGAACTATCACAAAATTTTTCAAAATATCTCAAATAAACTTTAACTCACTTCGATTTGATATATGTCATTAATGACGTCTAGGAGAAAGAGATGGCTGTGAAAGCAAGTGAACAACGGAGGGGTATAAAGAATTCAACATCACGCATGTAAGTGATGATACTGAATTAAGACATTGTAGAAATGCAAGATTTTACATTTCTATTATACTTAATTAACTAGGTAGAAAATGACACAGTTAATTTTTAATGTATTCAGTGCTTAAAAAATTAGCTTGGTTCTAGTACTGAATACCTCAGATGATGAAAGTAAGAAATGTATGTTACTTTTTATTTGCTTCCTAATAAAAGATGTTTTCAGGGCATCCATTTACTTTGGTGGATTGAATAAGTTATAATTGCATTTGGTAGAGCATTTTAAATATTAAAAAAAAATTTAATTTGTAAGTAATGATTTGGAATGCTAAATGAAAAACATCAATTTCAAGAGCCACATCCACAGTAATAGTAGTCAGATGATTCATTCACATTCACCACAGGAGCTGGTATTAGCAGTTTTAATTTTAACCCTTTTCTTTAACATAATGAAATAAGAATTAGAGCATGTCTGTTAGTAATGAACAACTCCTTTATCAGAATTTATATAAATAGTGTCCTTAGAAGCAAATCAGTGTGCTGGGCCTTGATCGTTGTGGTAGGAATTCAAATAATATCATCAATAAAGTATAATTTCTGCCCTTAACAAACTTAAAAGTCTTATGTATATAAAAATTGTAGTGACGAGTGGTGTGAGTTTTTTTGGCAAGTGTGTTTTTTTAAGAGACTGTGTAAATAATATACCTTTGTTTAAATCGCGTGAAATATACAATTGTTAAAACAGCAGGAGTAATTAGAAAATACCATTTGATTTATGGAAATTCACTTTACAGTTAAACTTTTAAGATACTAAGAGACCTGGCTCATTGGGACATCAAAATTGTACAAAGGGTTTAAAAAATTTAGAATAGATCTAAATAATGTTAAGTAAAACTTAACTTTTAGAAAACAAATGAAAGCTTTTGAAAACACTGCAAAGCTAAAGATTATAGGGGACTTAATTTATCTCAAGGGATAGTATATTACTTTCCTAGGACTGCCATAATAAAAGACTACAGATGACATGACTTAAACAACAGACTTTTATTTTCTCATAATTCTGAAGACTGGAAGTACTTTCTTCTTGACTTGTAGAGGGCAGCCTCTTGCTGCCTATTCACATGGTCCTTTCTCAGTGCACACACATCCTGTGTCAATGTGTGTGTCCAAATTTCTTCTTATAAGACACCATTCATACTGGATTAGGTTTAACTGCTTCATTACAGCCTCATTTTAACATAATCACCTCTCTAAAGACCTTATCTCAAATGCAATTACATGCTGACCTACTAGGGGCAGGATGTCAACACATGAATTTTTCAGGAACACAGTTCAGCTGTAACACCTGTGTAGTGCTATTATGTATAAGAGATATGAATCACAATACTTTTTTCTTCAATTTACTAGGACCAAGGTTGGTGTGAAATGTAAGGGATAGTGTCCTCTTAAGACTTCCATAACCCTGGAGGTACAGGAGATTGGGAAGCATCTTTTCAAATATTTAGAAGTATAACTGGTGTAGTGAAATAAAAAGATGCTTGCTCTTGGAAGAAAAACTATGACAAACCTAGACAGTGTATTAAAAAGCAGAGACAGTCACTTTGCTGACAAAGGTCTGTATAGTCAAGCTATGGTTTTCCAGTAGTCATATATGGATGTGAGAGTTGGGACTGTAAGAGGTGAGTGCAAGAATTAGATGCTTTTGAACTGTGGTCTGGAGAAGACTCTTGAGAGTCCCTTGAACAAGCAAGGAGATCAAATCAGTCCATCCTTAAAGGAAATCAGTACTGAATATCATTGGAAGGGCTAATGCTGAAGCTTCCAATCAACTGATGCAAAGAGCCAACTCATTAGAAAAGACCATGATGCTGGGAAAAGACTGAGGGCAGGAGGAGAAGGGGGCAGCAGAGGATGAGATGGATGGCATCACTGATTCAATGAACATGAGTTTGAGCAAGCTCCTGGAGTTGGTGATGGACAGGGAAGCCTGGCATGCTGCAGTCCATGGGGTGGCAAAGAGTGGGACACAACTTAAACAAATGAACAACAGCAACAAAATAATTGATTGCTTCATGTCAAGTTGTACTTGCAGACAGAAATTATACAAGAACCTTCTGAAGATATTTTCAGATCTTAAAGTTAACTATCATTCTTCCCAGTCCCCTAAATACAAAATTATTTATCAGGTCTAGACACTATAAAAAAATTGTGATAGTAACACACAATATTATTATCCAGTTCTTTTGCCAGAAACAAATTAATTTTGAGAATGGAAGTTTACACAGTTTTAATAGCACAAAATTTCATTATGTAATGTATATCTGTTATATTCAAAACAATTATATTAGAAAAGGTGTGTGAGAGGGTTTTTAATTAGTAAATTTCTTAAACTGTTATCATGTCTTGTAAATATATTGTGACCCAAAGGCAAGAAACCTATTTAAATGATCAGATGGGTTCTAAGTTAATAGAGCAACTTTCAACCATGCAATAGCAATTGAAATTTTCAGTACAAGTTGTAACAAGTTTTTTTCATGCAACTAGGGAGCTATACTTTTAATTACAGTAAATAAATGATTGAAAGAATTCACCTTGTTCGGAACTACTTCTGAAGCATTCAGTTCAGACTTCGCCTTTTTGGTTTGGTGATTTATAATAGAGATAGCTATCACTGCTTCTCACTGAGTAAGGGAAGACACAAAACCAATAGTTTGAATCTTTGAATTGCCAACTTCCCACGTCTTTGAGGTTCTTCCATAGTCAGTACAGCAGGAGGTAGTTGATGCGTAAGCACCTCTGCCTTCACTCCACCCACAGAAAGTGCTGGATAAACATAGCAGAATCATTTGGGGACATAAATTTAAATCCTGAATCCATCTGGCCACTTGAATTAAAATAAAATCTGAGGCAGTTTTCACGTATGGACTTACATTAAATATAAATAAATGTACCTGTACCGTGTTCTGTATTGTGGACCTGTCTCTGTATGTACACAATGTGAGGGTGAAATTCTGAATTTCTGTAAATGCTTGTGACACTTTAATAATCTTTGTGATGTTCACATCACAGTCATGTGGAAATGCAAACTACATGATACACTTATATCCTGAAAGTGGAATGAGTCACCTTGAGATGACTGCTTTGTCAGGCTCGGTTGAATCAAAAGCCCATCTTGTCTGACACAATGCTGTTAGGTTGATGTGTTATATTTCTGTGTGCCATTCTCCCTCTGCCTCAGAGGAGTGCGTCACAGAGGTTGCTGGTAAATTTCTTAGGTAGTATTAATGAAATTTGAATATATTGAAAAATATATGTACAGATAGTTCTTTAACATACAGAATGCCTGTCTGAAAAACAAGCCTCAACCTCCACTGGTAGAACGCTTCTAGAACACCTGATGTTTTTTTAAAAATTATTTGACCTTGGTTCACTTTTAGGGGGAAGAGAAAGCTGTAACAAAGCTGATACTCAATAGAACTGTGCCCAGAGAAAGATTCAGGAGAGGCTTGTTTCTCTGTGAGAAAACATACCAGTTCTTTCCTGGGTTTGCCTAGGTATTTTAAAATCCCTTGTAGCACTGCCTGAAGTTTCACGAATTAGTTTAGCATTTGTTTGAAAATGAAAATATCTCTGAAAGACAAATATATTTCACCAGTTCCTTTTAATCTTAAAACCAGCCTAAAGGTTGCAGTGCTTCAGGAATAGAAGTCTTAATTGGAAGAGCAGAAATATGGAGCTGATGATTTGGAATTTATGAGCTTCGTTGTTGTTGTTCAGTCGCTAAGTTGCGTCCAACTCTTTGCAGCCCATGGACTGCAGCACGCCAGGCTTCCCTGCCCTTCAGTGTTTCCCAGAGTGTGCTCAAATTCATGTCCATGGAGTCGGTGATGCTATCTAACCATCCCATCCTCTGCTTCCTGCTCACTGTTAGTTGAGATGATTCTTCCCAACCTACAAGGACATTCTTATTATATCTCATTTACAGATGAGAAGACCGAAGCATAGAGAGTTTAAGTGGTTCTCCATGGTCATACAGCTAAGAACTGGAAGAGCTAGGTTATATACCCAAACCTGTCTAATTGCAGAGTTCACACCATTAACCACTGTGCCCTCATGTCTTCTGAGTAAGGAGTGGATGTAGTGTGCAAAGAGGGAAGGAGGGTTGGAGACTCCAGTGCTCTATGGAACAAAGCAGAAAGTAAAATTTCAAATTATTAAAGCTGGAGGCGGGGGGCTCTGTGACCATCTCTATTAAACAGTGTAAAGAAGTATATAAAAGTATATAAACATATCTAACCTCTTTTTAGGAAAGAAATTAAGGGACAGAGAGATTCAGTGACTTGCCTAAAATTACACATTTCTTAAGGAGATACTTAATTGTAGTTTCAGAATAAAAATCAGCTTCGTTTTGACATGAGACTTGAAATGTCTGCCAAGCGCCTAAAAGAAGGGGTGACGACTCTACATTGTAGAGTTTCAAGAGCTGGGCCTGCGTGACCATTAGTGCTAGACAAATCATCTTTCCCTCGTGGATAACATCCTCTTCATCCAACTGCAGAGCTAGCCAGAGGGACTGGCAAGTTTCATTGGAGGGGACAAGAGAGATGAAATTTAAAATTTGTAATGTTAAAATTCATTCTAATGAATTCCTAATAGCTATGTAGATGGGATCAAATAATATAATTATATTATTAAATCATGAAATGTTAAATATTAATATTAAATATTAATATGCAATATTTGATGGCCTATATCATGGTCCTGAGGTTCTGAGCCTACTGCCACTGCTTTTTATTTAAGAATGGGGTACTTTCTCATCAGTAATAGCAGTTCACTGCATAAATGAGTCACATGTTCTTCAGGGAGGCAGGTGCAAATTTCAAAATCCTCTTCCAACAAGTTATTGTTGTTGTGTTAAATAATCACCAAGCTGAGATACAGCTGTGAAGAATTCCTGGCCAGAGATACAGTGCATTTCATGAGACCTGGGGAAATGTTTGGTAGGAATTGACTAACCTTTACATAGCTCCCTTTAAACTGAAGTATAAGAAACAAGGAGGAAAAGGTCTATTTTAAATTGCAGAATACTTTCTGTAGTGGATATCACTATAAAGAAACAAGAAAATCACTGTAGGGAAAGATACTCAGTGATTTTTGGAGTAAATAACAGAAACCAGGCACCACATGGATGTCTTACTGGGTAATAAATAAAACCATTTGATATGAAGAAGTTAATAGAATTCTTGAGGGAGGTCAGTCTATATGTTTGTGTTTTATGTAATTGCAGTGAAAGACATTGATGTGTTTTTAGAAGGGTAGTGACATGACCCAACATAATTTTAAAAAGATAATCCTGGCTGCTTTATGAATAATATCTGGATGGTAAGAGTGAAAGTGGCTTGCAGTAGGATTAGCGAAATGGGTGGATATGAGGTCTATTTTAAAGATAGAATCAATAGAATTTGGTGATGATTGGATGAGAGAGACATACAGTATGGGAAAGTAAGGAATAAAACAGGATGTCCAAATTTCTGATTGAGCAGCCATTTGGCTGATGTCAATTTATTTAGAGAGGGACGATAAGAAAAGAAGCAAGTATAATGAGAGAAGGTGGCCCAGGATGTGTTAAAGATGTTAAAGGTAGAAATTTGATAGTCAGCCATGAGGGTTAATGAGGAGATGCAAGGGAAATGAGAGTAAAACTCTAAGAATATAATGGAATTCAAGAGAAGATAATGCTTTCAGACGTAAGAGTGTAGAACGCTGCTCTTAGATTTTTTTTTCAATTCATATTTTGTTAGTTTTATTCTTTCTGAGTCACTTGTGTCTCCACAGTTTAATGCTTGTGTATGTGTGTATGTGTGTGCATATGTGTGTGTAATAATCAAAGTAATTTATTCCAGACTTCCCCTTTGGTTCTGTGTTCTTGTTGTGCTGTGTGCTATGCTTTGTTGCTCAGTTGTGTCTGACTCTTTGTGACCCCATGGACTGTAGCCCGCCAGGCTCCTCTGTCCATGGGATTCTCCAGGCAAGAATACTGGAGTGGGTTGCCATGCCCTCCTCCAGGGGATCTTCCCAACTCAGGGATCAAACCCAGGTCTCCCACACTGCAGGCAGATTCTTTACTATCGACCCACCAGGGAAGCCCATGATCTTGTTGAATACTGTGCTTTTCCAAACTTGTATTTTAGAATGTGGTAGTACTATAATTTTTAAACTTAATGTCTTATGATCTTGAAAGTGTAGCATTACTCTAGTCAAAACAGGAGTACTTAAGCTGTCTTTGTTTTGCTTTGGTGCTCATATGTTAAAAGCTTTTGAGCTGCATACACATGTTCCAAATACATGCTAGTCTATGATGTCAGTCTTTATTTTTAATTGCATAGCATTACTTGACCTATTTCCTTAGGTTTCTATATTTATCAGTTGAAAAATAATACATGAGTGGATGAGTAGCTGTAATCAGTAGTTAGTAAATGATACTGTTACTACTTTACATGCTTAGCACTGTTGCATGCGTGTGGTGGCGGCAATAGATATCTGTTTAATACTGTTTAATATCAAATGGTTGAGTGGTCAATTAGTTCTACTAGGCTGTTTTCTATAGATTATCTTTTAATAGGAACATATTCATTAACCCTTGACATATATTTTTGTGACAATTATTCATGTGCAGAAATGTAAACAGAGTTTTAACCTATATTGAACTGCCCAGGAGTCACCAGATCCTATCACTAAGGGATTTGTAACCTTTTATCCCTTATGCTTTAGCACATATGAAATAGGGACTAGCACTGACAAGTTACACAGATTTTTAGACGTGAATGTATAGGTTTTGGAAAGCAATACTTGAGAGAAAGTCACTGTATGAAAGAAAGTATTATGCATTAGACAAACGTAATATGGAGAACTTGGGCAAACTATACCATGGGGATTAATGTCAGAAGCTGAGCATTTGGAACTGCATATGGAGTTTTCAGTAAACTAAAGTAGTTATTCCGTTTCTTGGATATGTCCCTAAAAACTGGAACAAGTTATTTTCTTTTATACTAGATGATTTAGTAACCTCAAGGAGTATATAGGGGCTTGCTCCTCTAAAATGACTCTGAAAGAAATGAGTTCTAATAAGTGTTTAACATGAAACTTATTAAAATCCTAAGCAGTAGTCTGCAAATGGAACACAAACAATGAATGGAGGCCAGTACAAGCAAGACATTTACAGGAAAAGTTTTTATAGAGATTCTTATAGAGTTTTGATACACCATCAACAATTGTTTCATTTTTGTTAATTTCTTAAACTGGCGCACACTCAGAACATTACAGAAAACATAATGTAGAGAATTTCTCTTATAATTATTGTGATCATTATAGTGAGAAATACATGTTGATAATAGTCTCATAGAGCTGTTTAGTCTCCAATGTTGTTTTACACTTTTCTCAACATACTCCACTATGGAAAAAAATTAGGAAAAAAAAAATTGATCTTTCTCTGTCATGAGCCTCATATCAAAAGGAGTACTGTAATGTATCGAGGCCAAAAGAACCTTCATTCATAGGGGGACATTACCTTCCTGTCATTTATGTCAGAAGTCGTCCGCAGAGAGGCGTAAGCAAAGGAGACACAGTGTGGTAAGTCTGGGGTAATCACAGGGTCAGAGTAATAATGAGAGAGGTTGAGAGTAAAGCTGGGCTAAGACTATGGATGGAGGTGGGCCTCAGACCTAAGAGTAAGGGGGTGATTGGAGCTCTGGTTCTGCAGGGTACAGGAGCACACTGTGGCTTACAATGTCGACAGAGGACTGTTCACTCATGCTGTGACTTTCTATTTACTTCCCAGTGCTAGAGTTCTTCTAGTAGAACTCTGGTCTCCAGAAGACAAGCACCTTCTAAGTGGTTACAGAAGCCAGAAAACGTGCCCTTTGTCAGCTGATCTTAACCTATAATCTGAAATTGAGGACAAAAATGAATCATTTTTAATAAATGAAATTAGAAATAGTACTCAAAATGTTATATGTTTTAAAATTGCAGTTATCTTGAATTGTGATAAAATATGTAATAATTACATTTTTTAAGATCACTGTCCTTGAAAATGTATCTTTTGGTCTTTATTCAGATGCAGTACAAGGTTTATTAAGACATAAAGTTTGTATTTTTGCCTCATCCAGAGAACCCATAAAATGCTGCCTTCATAGTGTGAAATACAGTATTGCTTGAAATGAAATTAATAGTTTATAACAGTGAATTATGAAGCAATGCCTTTTTTCTAGATGTTAGATCAAATGACAGATAATCACACACAAAAAGTAATGCAGAACAGAAAATAAAGGAACTCAGAAATTCTACACCACTTTTTCTATGTTCAAATGCTGATAAATGGTGGCTGGACTACAAATAAACATTTCTGGAAAGGCTTTTTGAATGGTGTTGCCAATTTAAATATATATGTGTATATATGCATGCATGCATGCTAAGTAGCTTCTGTGGTGTCCAACTCTTTGTGACCCTATGGACCATAGCCCGCTGGGTGCCTCTGTCCTTGGGATTCTCCAGGCAAGGATACTGGAGTGGGTTGCCATGCCCTCCTCCAGGGGATCTTCCCAACCCAGGGATCGAACCCACATCTCTTACTTCTCCTGCATTGGCAGTTGGGTTCTTTACAACTGGTGCCACCTGGGAAGCCCCATATGTGTGTGTAAATATATGCATATTTAATTGTTGTTTAGGCTGTTAATCGAGACTTTTTGGGTCCTCTCTGGAAGTCTTTTCTCAATTTGGTGTCAAGTATGGGAAAGGAGGTTGAGATCTGAAACAGTACTCTGTTAGGTTGAGTTACAGAAAGAGTTGCCAAGCAGAAGAATCCAAGTTATAAAGCAGTGGTCAAGGAATCACAGAATATTCCTGTAACTAGAACACATACTGATTTGCCTCTTTATAATTACTTGTATCTCAGAGAATTTCTGTATGACACCACAAATTGACCTCTTCCTGAGGCCTCTGTCTTGTTAGATCTGAGCTTCTCACCTTATTTGGGGAGTATAACTAAAGCATATTAGATGGAACCATTTTGAATTGGATTTTAGGAGGAAAACATGTTTCATCTGTATTGTTACTTCCTATTATGAAGTTTCATATCAACAAGACAGACAAACTGTTACGTTCAAGGTGTCTGTAACACTGAGTGCCTTAAACGGGAGTCAGCTGATGATGAGTTGCTTAGTTTGGTACCCACGTCGGCCACTTTGCACACAGCCTGAACTTTTACCTAATGTACTAGAGCTCCAAATAGAACTTCCTTCAGGCAGCAATTCACTTATGCCCAATCTAGGTGATGTTTGACCTGGATCTGTATACCATGAATGTTTTTCACGGGCTTTTTTTTTTTTTTGCAATATACTATTTAAAATCCTGCAATTTTTATTGCTTTAAGATAATCTTCATCTTCTTTACTGCCTTGAT